>NC_059161.1:53839861-54102477 GCF_019923935.1 Bubalus bubalis | reverse complement strand
AGCAATAAAAGAAATAAAGAGGGGTATTTCATACTTTACCCACCAAGAAGACATAACTGAAAATGTCATGGAAAACCCTTGTAAAAATTATATTAGAACTTCCTTTTCTCTAGAACTTCATTTATTTCATGGCTCTGTACATTTTTTTTTAACATTTTAAGGTTTAGTCCTTCGTGTGTCTTTCAGTATTTAAATATAGTACAATACCAAAATATATTCTGGCACAAAAATAACTCAGGGACTTTGAAAAACCAAGACTAAGAAAGACAAATAGGAGGTAAGGAAGACCAATGGGCTCTTATTTTCTGTGGAGAGAGAACAGGTCATAGTAACTCCATTGCAGACAGTGAATTCATTGTCATAACATGCTGTGAAGTGCAGAGGAAGGGTCTGGCACTCATTTGAAGGGATCAGAAGAGATTTCTCAAAGAGGTGGTATGATGGGAAAAATTTAAAGAATGACCCCAGTGATCCTCACCCTTTTATAATTTCATCCTCTTTGAGTATGGGCAGAACTGTTGAGATATTATTCCCGTGATCATGTTACTTTCTTTGGCAAAACGGAGTTTATCCAAGTGGGCCCAGTCTCATCACATGAATCTTCTAGAAGAAGAAAACTTAAACATGAGGGCAACTTGGGACTCAAGGGAGGTTTTCTGTAGCTGAGATGGAGGAGGACACGTGGAAAAAGCCAAGAGCAACCTCTAGGAGGTCAGAGCAACCTCAGCCAATAGCCAGCAAGAAAAATGATCTTCTTTCTACAACATAAGGAACAGAATTCAGTCAACAACCTGGATGAGCTGGAGACAGATTCTACCTGGGAGCCTCCAGGTAAATGCCTACTCCAGCTGACACCTTGGTTTCCATCTTGTGAGACCCTGAGCAGAGAATCCAGTTGAGCCTGCTCAGAATTCTGACTGACAAAGCCAGGAGGTAATACATGGCTGTTGGTTTAAACCATTACATTTGTTACACAGCAATAGAAAACTAATACAGTGACATTTGAACTTTCCCTTGAGGATGGATAGGACTTCAAAATCTCAAGAAGAGGGGGAAAAAGTTCTCCAGGCAGAGGGCAGAGCACAGCCAAAGATGAAAGCTGGAAGTGTCGGGAAGTCTTCAAGAAGGCACCGATAACGCTGCTGCGAGGCCTCCTGTGAGGCTGAAGTCTCTTCAGTCACTTTCCCGGGATCCAGAATGCCATCCCAAGAAGGTTATCTTTTTTCCAGGATGTCATAAGGAGACATTGAAGATATTCAAGCAGAGGAGCACATGATAAGCACTGTTCTTGAGGAAGATGAAGCTGACATCACAGGTAGGGGTAGACTGGAGGCAGAGATGCCGAGGTAGGAAGTTATCACAGTTGCCCAGAGAACCAGACACCATGGGGCCCACATCCCATCCCCTCAGCACACCTGTGATTTTGAAACAGGATTAGGACCCTATGGCCTTTGTCCAGCTCCTCACCCTATGTCCTATGCCTGCCTTTTGTCTATGAAAACATTAGTCAAAGGATAAGTTTAATCAGAGAAATGAGAGCATGCAGAAACAAAGGAAAGCAGTCAAAAGAGATGAAGTAATAATAATGTAGTCATTAAGCACAGCCAAGGACCTTTAGTTCCTTCTCAAGGGCAATAGATAAAATTCTGAGCCATATCCCATGAACTGTCTTATAGATACTGAAACCCCAGGTGGAAGAAGTTAACTACATGATGACCAGACTGCATCCACAACATAAGCTGCCACAATTCCAAGAACTGGCCTCAAAGAGATGGGAAAAATGGACCCTGGAACTGAAGATTGTGCTGTGTCATGTTTGACTCTTTGCAACCCCCATGTAGTCCGCCGGGCTGCTCTGTCCATAGGGATTCTCCAGGTAAGAATACTGAAGTGGGTTCCCATGCCCTTCTCCAGGAGATCTTCCCAACCAAGGGATCGAACCCAGGTCTCTCGCATTGCAGGCGGATTGTTTACCATCTGAGCCAATGGGGAAGCCCAAGAATACTGGAGTGGGTAGCCTGTTCCTTTTCCAGCGGATCTTCCCAACCCAGGAATCGAACCAGGGTCTCCTGTACTGCAGGTGGATTCTTTACCAGCTGAGCTATCAGGGAAGCCCCTGAACTGATGATTAACCATACCTAAAACAACCAAGATGACACTGGTCAGACCACTAACGACCAATGTCAAGATGACTGTCAGAGCTGACTGCATTGTTCTGCATGTAGCCCCCTCCTTCAGCCTATAAAACTCTCACCCGCTGCTTGTCAGGGGTGGCGTGGGCCTTTGGATAGATGCCCATCCTTCTCCCCAGTTACTGACGTCTGAGATACAGCAAACTTTCCCTTCCACCAACCCGGCCTGCTTATTGGCTTTTGAGTGGTGAGCCGCCAGAGCCCACACCTATCGGTAACAATTTCAGGTGACTGTTTCAGGCTTTCTATAAGTCTCTGAGAGCCCACAGGCCCAGAAGCCTTGAATAAATGTCTGTCTTCTGTCCTTTACGTGGACTGTTCTAGTAGCTACTCTCTACCTTTCTAAAAGGTCCCAGTGGGATCACATCTCCATTGTTCAAAGCGATCTGGACCCTCAGTAACACACCCCAATATTGGCTTTTCTTCCCTCCCTCTCTCCCTCTCTCCCCTCCCCCTCACTCCTGCTTCTTGTACCCAGGTCCTTATGTCAGGCTCTTCTGTGGGGAAAACCCACACTAAAACACCCAGGTGAAGAGGGCTGAATCCAGGCTGGCAGTGTGGATGAGAAAGAGATAGAAACACTACATGGCTAACTGAGCAGTAGACCAAACCGTTGGGATGTGAAGACAACAAAAAGAGACGAGCCCAGGAGGATACCAAGGCTTTAAACCTGAGGGTCATTGACAGAAAAGTCAACTATAGAGTAAAAACATAATTTGTGCAGTTCTCGGACCAACATTTACTTTAACATCAATATTTATATATATATATATATATATACACAAACTATAGAGCCATACACCATAATTAATGTCATGTTTTATGTCCTATATCCTGTTGCTCTTTGTCGTAAAATACTAAGTCATAGATACCAACTGTTATTTGTGTAAAGGAGTGGGGGTACAGAAAAAAGCTCCAGATGGTACCAATAGCTCTTAAAATATCACACACCTGCATGGGCCACATTGGTGGCTTTGCCTGTGGTGGTCACATCCTCCCTGGTCTTTCCCACTGTCTTGTGCCCAGAGGAATTCTAATATGTGACCAATGTACCCAGCACCAGACTTCTCACAATTTGCTAGAACCAATGAAGAGCTTATTTCCCTAGGTAGGAAGATGCAAGATTTTTATTTTATTCTTACCTGCAAACAAATAACAAGAAGAACAAAAAGTATGTGTTTTCCAAGCCTCCAGCAAAACTATTGTATTATAACTTAACCTCAATTGTGTGGAAACAAAAACAAAACCAAGTCCTCAAGATTCTAATAGAATCAAAGATGAAACCTTCAGTCAGTCAGTTCAGTCTCTCAGTCGTGTCCAACTCTTTGCAACCCCATGGACTGCAGCACGCCAGGCCTCCCTGTCCATAACCAACTCCCAGAGTTTACTCAAACTATGTCCATTGAGTCGGTGATGCCATCCAACCATCTCATCCTCTGTCATCCCCTTCTCCTCCTGCCTTCAATCTTTCCCAGCATTTGGGTCTTATCAAATGAGTCAATTCTGTGCATCAGGTGGCCCAAGTATTGGAGTTTCAGTTTCAGCATCAGTCCTTCCAATGAATATTTAGGACTGATTTCCTTTAGAATGGACTGGTTGGATTTCCTTGCAGTCCAAGGAACTCTCAAGAGTCTCCTCCAACACCACAGTTCAAAAGCATCAATTCTTTGGCACTCAGCTTTCTTTATAGTCCAACTCTCACATCCATACATGACTACTGGAAAAAACATAGCTTTGACTAGATGGACCTTTGCTGGCAAAGTAATGTCTTTGCTTTTTAATATGCTGCCTAGGTTGGTCATAACTTTTCTTCCAAGAAGCAAGTGTCTTTTAATTTCACGGCTGTAGTCACCATTTGCAGTGATTTTGGAGCCCAAAAAATAAAGTCTCTCACTTTAAAACCTCAAGTTTTGCCAAATGTCTTTTCTCCCGGCTAACCAAAAGAACAAAATTACATCATTATGTCTTTCAAATAATGAGGGCTCTCATTTTTTGAGTGCTTACAATTTATCAAGAACTTATATGGTATTATTTTTTTTAATTCTCATGACTTCATGAAGTAGTTATTAGATCTCCATTTCACAGAGAAAACAAACACTCAAAAAGGTACGGTAATGTGAGCCAGATAAGTGGAAATATAATTAAAACCCAGGTCTGCTTGATGTCAAATCCCACTCTTTCTGCTACATAATCCTGACCTACCTGGGGTCTTGGTAGCTCGAGAGTGATAGGCCACAAAGGAGAAGACAGATCAGCACTATTTTCTTTGGGTCAATGACCCTTAATCTCATTCTTGTGATTACATGAGGTTTTCCATGTTTTTCCAGAAAAACAGAGGTAAATGATTTGCTTAAATCCCTGGGGATCAATACTAATAAGTTAACTCTAAAACAAGTGTGCTCAGTATGACATTACCACCCGTCTCCACCCATGGATTATGTTTCCTGAGATGACTCATCCTCTCTGGTCTTCATCCATGTAGCAACCTGCCAGCAACCCTGAAGGCATTCATCCAAAGACCTGCACCTCCTTCCCCGCCCTGCAATTTCCACTTGAAAGACATTCTGCCTCAGTGTTCACTACAGGCTTGGTGCTCATGAGAGGGTTGCAGTGGGAAGAAGGGTCTTCCCACCATAACATTAACATATACACCCAATCCTACAACGGAGTGGGGTGCTGGAAGAGGCGTCAAAGGTTAGGATTTCATCGGGAGCCCCTGAACAGGGCCAGAGTAACATGAGCTAAAGATGGAAACTGTGGTCCAGAGAAATGTGTGGGACTCCTCTTAGTAGCAAAGCCACCTATTCCTCCTGCGGATGAAGAAATGGGAAATTAGTGGAGGTGAATCCAAGCTGTGTTCTAGCAGCTGGTGTAGAAGCCAGAATGTCCCATCCCTCTGGCTTATCCCCTCTTACTGGAGCTTCAGAGAGAATAGTCAAGGCTGCTGGGAAAAAAGAGTCATGTAGATTTCTCAACACAAACAACAGATTAGTCAACTCGGAAAAAAATTCAGGGTAGCTGAAATTCTTCCCAAACTCCTGATCTAACAAACACTATTAACTGAGACAGAAATCCACCCCTCAAATTCTGGAAAGCTTGATATGCTTTCCAGAATCATGTGCCAGGCTGACAGAAATAGCCCTCTATGGTAGCTTCAATGAATGATACTAAAATCGCCTAAAGAAGAAAGTGTCAGAGAGGAGGTGACTTAGGGAGAAAGAATGGATTCAGGGAGACAAAAGAAACCAATAGCGTCTATTTCTATCCAAGATCCTGCTTCTGGGGTCACTGGACAAACAGCCTTGTCACCGGAGAAGCATCTTCTGATAAAAAGAAGGGATTTTTCATCAGGCTTTATAGGAACATAGGTGAAGAGTTCCCCACAGGCGGAATGCTTTCTTATCTATACTCTGTTCACAGAAAACAGCCTTCTGATTAATAATGTGGTCACCCAGGGCCCTTCTATTACTACACTTGATCTTAGCCAAAAGGCCGAGAAGCAATGGCCTTTCTATTACAAATGATGGTTCTGCCCCCATAGGCAAGGCTTGGAGACTCAGGCATCTTGGTCACTGCAAAGGGAAACCCTGTTGCAATCATTTTGCTGGAATTCTAATGAACAAGTCAGTCCACTATCAGTTTAACTCATTATTGACCGGGGCATTTTTGCAGAAACTAATACCTGTGGCTGGCGATTTTTATTTTGGTCGGCCAGATATTAATTAATTCTGTTATATCATAATACTTTGTGGGTTATTCCATTCAACAGTTATACCTGACACAGCTGTAAAGTCTTCTCCAGCGCCATGAGTTTCATTTTCACTTTCCTTATCAAAATGAATCTCTAAGGCTTTCTATCTTTTTGTGGGTCTAATACTCACATCATCTGAATCAGAACTATATTCCGAAGAACTATCATCTTGTGAGACACTAGTATACATATTGGGTAAAGTATCTGCTTAAAATTCACCAAAAAATTCTTCTTCACTCAAAATTTTGCAATGTGTCATTTTTTTTTTAAACTCTACAGTAAGTTTGTGTTTATAATATACACAAGGTTGGAACAAAAACCTAACAGAGCAAAATGTGAATGATAACAACAATCGTAAGCTGTGTAATGAACCCTTGAGCTATTTTAAGCTCCATCAACTTCACACAGTGATGTTAATTGCATCACTCTCTAAAAATGTATTGATACAACTCCAGTCAATTACAATCTTTGATAATTATTAGTTACTCAAGAATAGTTATGTTTTATGAGTATTGTTCAATTGTCATCATCAAATAGAATGATACTCAGATGTGTTCTTTCTATAAAGCTTTATAAGTAATTAAAAAAAAAAGCCAAAAAAAAAAAAAAAAAGAGAGAGTAGACAGCACTGTCCTGTTGAAATATAACAACAACAGCAACAACATAATGTTTAACAAGCATAAATCTATCACCAGCTGGACAAAGAAAATCTGGGTACTGGACCCAAAAACCAAGGACTGAGTTGAGTCCTGACCTTAGGGATCTCTCAGAGGTGCCCCTAGTGTGACCTGCTGGATTCCCATCAGTGACGACCACAGCCTCCTCTCTCCCCATCAACTCCTCAAAAAAAAAAAAAAAAAACCTTTTACACATCAGAATGCTTAGAAGTCATACCTGTGTGATAATGATACCACATTTCCCAGGCCTGATCCATTCCTGGGACAGGGCTTGTTCCCTGTGCCCCTTCTCCTGGCAGGCAGACTCTGGTTCCCAGCCCTAGATCCATGCTCCGCTCATTTCGTCGCTACATTGGATTCTGCAAGACCGGAAGTCTGCCTTGGCTATACTTTTCTGTCTCTATTAGTAATTGTTTTTTTAAATTCTCTTTTTCCTCTGTTACTAGTCTATTAAATTTTGTTCCTTGCAGCAGTAGGATGTAAAATAAAAAGTTAAAAGTACTTAAAGAAACATGGGGAAAGTTCTCCATAACCTTAGAGGGAGCAACACAAAACTCAGATGCCATTTTTTTTTTAAAGATTGATGAATTAAATTACATCTTTTAAAAGTGATCCCATTGGACACAGAGAAAGGAATGTATTGAAAGTAATTACTAACACAATACATCATTAGTGGGACATATACTAAGAACAAAAAGAACTAGAAACATTGAATTTTAATTAATAGATTTATTTTTAGTAGTTGCATTGGTGATACAGTCAAAGGTATTTTGTTTGCATTGTAGGGCAATGAGTAAGTTTACTGGTGAGCAAATTTACTATTTCAGGGAACAGGATTTTCTGTAGGAAAAGGGAGATACAATAGAGAAAATGCTAAGGCAGGGGAAAAACTTGTGATGTCAGATTTCAATGGTCATGATATACATAATACATATACATATATATGTCCATATGTATTTTAATTTTGAAATGAAGCAGGACCCTACGGTCCTTGCCCCCCATGTCCTCTGCCTGCATTTTGCTGTGGAAAACTTTAGTCAAAGAATAAGCTTAATCAGAGATATGAAAACATGCGGAAACAAAGGAAAACAAAGGAGACCAAACAAAAATAATGTAGTCACTGAGCATAGACAAGGACCTTTAGTTCCTTCTCAAGGGCCATAGATAATATTCTGCGCCACATCCTGTGAGCTGGTCTTATGGATACTGAAACCCCCACCAGGTGGAAGACGTTAACTACATGATGACCAGGCTGAACCCACGACATAAGCTGCCACAATTCCAAGCACTGACCTCAAAGAAATGGAAACAAACTGACCCTGGGAGTGATGATTAACTGTGCCTAAAACAGTCAAGATGACATTGGTCAGACCGCCAATGACAGATTTCAAGACAACCGTCAGAGCTGACTGTGCTGTTTCTGCATGTAGCCGTCTCCCTCGGCCTATACAAGCTCTTGGCCCATGGTGTCAGTGGTAGACAGCTGGCCTTTGGACAGACGTCTGCCCTCCCCACCAGCTGCCAGCATCTGAAATAAAGCAAACTTTCCTTCCCACCAACCTGGCCTGTTTATTGGCTTTTGAGCGGTGAGCAGCCGGATCCCACTTTTTGGTAATAATTTCACATACTTAATTTCATATTGATTAAAATTCTGCAGGAAAATATGATGGACAAAGACAAAAGACAAGCAAGAAACAAAAGAAAATATGTATAACACATAAGACAAAGAACTAATTTATTTAATATTTAAAGAATTCCAATATATTAAATTTGAAAAAGAACAAGGAGCAATATGTAGAATAGATAAATCCATAGACAGGAGATAGACTAGTGGTTGCCAGGGACTGCTTGGGGGAAAGGGGAGTGAGGAGTGCCTACTTACTGGGTTTGAGACTTCTGTCCGGGATGACGAAAGCATTTTGGAACTTGACAAGAGGTGGTGGTTGCACAATATTGGAAATACACCAAATGCCACTGGCCTGTTCACCTTAAAATGGTTAATTCTGTGCTATGTGAATTTCACACCAAAAAAATATGTTTTAAAAAGAAAACAAAAGATGTTTCTGAAACATCTTTTCTCAAGAAGAGAAAAAACAGGTGGCTTCTTAATTTATCAAAAGCTACTTGACCTTACTTATAATGTTATATATGCAAATTAAAAGTTCTCTGGAACTGACAAGAGCTATCAGTTTTCAAATTCGTATCTCTAACCCAGCAATTCCTCTTCTAAACATTTAAACTTGCAAGTGAATGTAAAACATAGATACCAGGATATTCACTGCACTACTATTTATAGTAATGAAAGTGAAGGTCGCTCAGCCATGTCCGACTCTTCGACCCCATGGATACTCACACAGTCCATGGAATTCTCCAGGCCAGAACACTGGAGTGGGTAGCCTTTCCCTTCTCCAGGGGATCTTCCCAAACCAGGGATCAAACCCAGGTCTCCCACATTGCAGGCGGATTCTTTACCAGCTGAGCCACAAGAGAAGCCCAAGAATACTGGAGTGGATAGCCTATTCCTTCGCCAGTGGATCTTCCTGACCCGGGTCTCCTGCATTGCAGATGGATTCTTTAGTAATAGAAGTTTGGAAATAAAATGAATGTACACCCAAAGGACACTGTTGAATAAATTATGATATAGCCATGCAATGAAATACCAGGTAGCTGTTAAAATAATGAGACAGGTCAAACATCTTGATATGGAAAGATTTCCAAGACATAGCATAAAATTTAAAAATAGGCAGGAAACTAAATCATGTGTATGTAGTTATTCTCAGTATTTAAAAACAAAAGCACATATTTAAATGTATAGTTTTGCTACTCACAGACTTGCTGTGCTGTGCTCAGTCATGTCTGACTCTCTGTGATCCCATGAACTGTAGCCTGCCAGGCTCCTCTGTCCATGGGATTTTTCTCAGCAAGAATACTAGAATGGGTTGCCATTTCCTCCTCCAGGGAATTGTCCTGACCCAGAGATTGAGCCCAAGTCTCCTTCACTGCAGGCAGATTCTTTACCCCTGAGCTACCAGGGAAGCCCATTTACATGTATAAATACAAATATATACATGTTTTTATACATAGACTATATCTGGGAAATATTAAAAAAAAACACATGAACAGTGGTAGGTTCTGGGAAAATAAATTGGGAGACTTGGTGAAGGGTGGATACTTTCTTTTTACTTATACTCTATGAATACTTTTGGATTTTATTAACCTATTTGAGAGTAATGAATTATTTAATTTCAAACAGCTCCTTCCCAAGAAAAATGCAACTTAAAAATTTTGATGAAAATAGAAAATCAGGAATATAAGGTATAAAACATAACATCAACAAAATATTTAAAAAAAACAAAAGCAAATAATGTTGGTGGTTAGATTTCCTGTAATGAGTGGTCAGAGCCAGTGAGTCATTTTCAGACAGTTAAGTAGAAAAGAGGTAATTATTGCCAGGGAGGGCCAACTCGTGTTACTAAAGAAAGAAAGAAAGAAAGATTCAGGCAAAGCAGAAAACATACTATCGAAGATGAAAACCTGGAACTTGCAAAACGGTTCTATCTTTCAAACGGTGTCTGACCACTTTTCCCCAAAGCTGATATGTATCGGCTGAAATACACTTCTTATCCTACCTAATCTTTCAGAAGAAGCGAGGTCACAGTCAATTGAGTAGAGAAGGTGGCAGGTCATACATAATGCAGGAAAGGTAGGGAGTATTTTTTAGCTTCTCAAGATATCAGCAACTTATTTTTCATCAGGAATTAGAGGCTTCAGGGAAAGCAACAGTTGAAAAAATTTTTTTTCCTGTAAAGTCACCTGGCAATATATAAGGAATTGTAAACTCACTTATAATGAATTATAAAATCATTCTTTTATCCTTTAGTTCTGCTTTGGATCAAAATGCTCGTGTTCTTACTCCTGCTATTTATAATAGTGAAAACATGTGAAATGCACTGAAACAATATTTAACTTTCTAAAATGTATGCATGTAGACAATACTAATTTGAATATGTGAAATAACAATGAATTAAAAACAGAAAACCAAATAGTAGATAAACATTTGTTATCATTACATAAACCTATGTAGAGGAATTGTCAAAGATTTTTAAAAATGAGTGTGGAGGAGTGGAAACAATTTATAATGAAGTCTTCATTAGGTTTTGGTTGAATGGTTGCTTCAAGTCTCAAGACAGAGTCCATCCATCTGGTCGACATTACGAGTGAACAGGGAGGAGCAGATGGGCACAGCAATAGGTCAGTACCAGCAGAGGAGGGAATTTCTCAGTTGGGTTACTGATGTCCCACCTTTGGCACCAAGGGCAGTGCAGCTGCCTGTGCACACCCAAGGGAGTTTATGGCCACCTGGTGGCTGCATTGGAGAATTACACTTCAGTTGATTCCTGGAGGTTAGAGGTAGCAAGACAAGCTAAGTAGGACTTGGATTGACCGCCACTTTCTGGTCACCTTTCCATGTGCACAAAAGCACCTTACTGGCTCCTGGTTTAGCATCTCTATTTCCTATAAATCTTATTGCTTCCGCTCATCTTCACCAGGGTTCTCAATCACTCTGTCACCCTCAATCAATACACCTCTCTCTATTATCTTTCCCCTGGAAATGCCACGTGTAGGATACATTACTACTGCATATGAGTGATAGAGATTTAGTACTTAATGACATGAAAACCACCCCTTTGCCCTAGCACATTCTCTAATTCATCTTCAGAAACACAGCAATATATTTTATTATTAGACATAATAAAGTAGCACTTGATTTCTCAAAGATAAATACACTTTATGAGGGGGTTGGGAAAATGGATGGAGTGGGAGGTTGGGGTTAGCAGATGGAAGCTTTTATACACAACTACTGCGCCCACACACCTAGAGCCCATGCTGTACAACAAGAGAAGCCACCTCTTGTTAGAGGTGGCAATTAGAAGCCTGCACACCGCAACGAAGAGCTGCCCGCCCCGGCTTGCAGCAACTCGTGAAAGCCCAGGAGCAGCAACGAAGACCCAATACAGTCAATTAAAAGAAAGAAAGAAAGACCTGAAAAAGACAGGAAAGTCTCTCTGGAAAGGAACTTCTGGATGTTGACATGTGACTATCTTAGCTTTTGTTTGATTACTCTTTCTACTGACCTCAACTTCCCGATGACTCAGCTTTTCATTCTGCATCATCAAAGTACATGGATCATAGCAGGAGCTCAGTAAACATCAGTCCCTTCCCTTCTCATCCACCTGAACTGGCACACTTGTGTAAAATCCGGAAGTATGAGCACGATGGCAAGCACCAGTGACACAGGATGTGAAGTTGGCCGAGGTGAGTGTGTGTGTGGTAGGGCGTGGGGATCAGGTCCATTCTTCAGGTCCATCTACAGCTTTGATGAGTCCCAGGACCTGAGCACACCCTCTCCACTCAAAGGTGGGGAACCCATCAACCCTCTAGTTGATCTCCTCCCAGCCTCAAAGTGTTTCAGATCCTCTTTCCTGAAATCCACCCTGTTACAGCACTACAATTATTCGCTTTTTCTGAACTAATTGAAAACTGGAAGATGTGTACAAAGAGAAACTTGTAAACAGACACACAAAAAACTCCAGAAAACGTATGACATTAGTCTAAGAAGTCCTCCGCTTAAGTGGATTCCAACATATTGATTAGTCATTGTTCCCTTAGTGTTTCCTGTGTTGGTCAATGATCAAAACACCAGAAAGTAGTTGACATCACCAGTAGTTACTGGGACTAATTGACAGTCTGAGTTTTCCTGACTTCATGCAATTGGCAGGATGTACCGGCACTTGCGTACTATTCCAGCCAAAAAGAGGCAAACGTGAACCTAACCATACACCAGAAGACATTCTACTACAGGGACTTCCCTGATGGTCTAGCGGTTAAAAATCTGCCTTCCAGTGCTGAGGACATGGGTTTGATCCCAGATCTGGAAACTAAGATCCTACATCCCGTGGGGCCACTGAGCCGGCCCACCATATCTACTTAGCCTGCATGCTCTAGAGCTCCGGCATCGCAACAAGAGAGGCCCACGGGTGCCAGAACTAGAGGAAAAAAGCCTGTGGGCCTCAAGAAAGATGCAGCACAGCCAAGAAAAAAGGATAATGGAGTATGATCCAGCAATCCCACTCCTGGGCATATACTCCCAACAAAACTATAATTTGAAAAGATACATGCACCTCTATATTCATAACAGCACCACTTACAATATCCAAGACATGGAACCAACCCAAATGTCCTTCAACAGAGGAATGAATAAAGAAGATGGGGTAAATATGTACAATGGAATACTACTCAGCCATCACAAGTAATGAAATAATACCAACTGCAGCAACATAGACGAACCTAGAGATTATCATACTAAGCAAAATAAATCAGAAAGATAAAGAGAAATGTACAATATCACTTACATGTGGAATCTAAAATATAATACAAATCAACATATCTACAAAACAAAAGCAGACTCACAGATAGAGAACAGACTTGTGATTGCTAAGAGGGAGAAGAGGGAAGGAATGGAAGTTTGGGATTAGCAGAGGCTAAGTATTATTAAACAACAAGATCCTACTGTATAGCACAGGGAGCTATATTCAATATTTTGTGGCAAACAATAATGGAAAAGAAGATACAGAAAACTAAAATCATGGCATCCAGTCCCATCCCTTCATGGCAAATAGATGGGGAAACAGTGGAAACAGTCAGAGACTTTATTTTGGGGGGCTCCAAAATCACTGCAGATGGTGACTGCAGCCCTGAGATTAAAAGATGCTTGCTCCTTGGAAGAAAAACTATTAAAAAGCAGAGACATTATTTTGCCAACAAAGGTCTGTCTAGTCAAAGCTATGGTTTTTCCAGTGGTCATGGATGGATGTGAGAGTTCAACGATAAAGAAAGCTGAGCACTGAAGAATTGATGCTTTTGAACTGTGGTGTTGGAGAAGACTCTTGAGAGTCCCCTGCACTGCAAGAAGATCAAACCAGTCAATTCTAAAGGAAATCAGTCTTGAATGTCATTGGAAGGACTGATGCTGAAGCTGAAACTCTAATACTTTGGCCACCTGATGCAAAGAACTGACTCACTGGAAAAGACCCTGATGCTGGGAAAGATTGAAGGTGGGAGGAGAAGGGGACAACAGAGGATGAGATGGTTGGATGGGATCACCAACTAGATAGACATGAGTTTGAGTAGGCTCCGGGAGTTGGTGATGGACAGGGAAGCCTGGTGTGCTAAAGTTCATGGGGTCACAAAGAGTCGGACACGACTGAGTGACTGAACTGAACTGATATGTATATATACACACAAGCATAACTGAGTCACTTTGATGTACAGAAAAAATTAACACAAATTGTAAATCAACTAAACTTCAATAAAATTTTAAAATAAAGTAAAAAGATAATGGGTGGCAATAACTTCAGAAGCCTAAAAGAAAATCTAAGTGCCTTCTGTAAAAGAAAAATGAAAGTCACTCAATCGTGTCTGACTCTTTGTGACCCCATGGACTACACAGTCCATGGAATTCTCCAGGCAAGAATACTGGAGTGGGTAGCCATTCCCTTCTCCAGGGGATCTTCCCAATCCAGGGATCGAACCCAGGTCTCCGGCATTGCAGGCAGATTCTTTATCAACTGAGCTATTAGGGAAGCCCTCTGTAAGAGACAGATTGCCCAAAGTAAACAATGAACATGTTCTCACCTCCCAGAAAGTCTCCTCATGCCATCTTTTGGGGAGGATATTGAAAGGAGAAGGAAATGGCAACCCACTCCAGTATTCTTGCCTGGAGAACTCCGTGGACAGAGGAGGCTAGCGGGCTACAGTCCAAAGGGTCACAAGGAGTGGGACACGACTAAGCAACTAAGCACACACATTGAAAGGAAGTAAAAGATAAAAGAACATGAGAAGGAAGTTACAACCTAAGCAAACGACTAAATCATCCCAAACATAGGCAGTTGGTCTGAAAATTCCATTGCTATTTGATCACATTTAAGGGCAATTTTCCTTCCTTTTTTTAACTTAATTTTTTCAAAGTCAGTTATTGACCTTTATCATTAAAAATTCCCTGAAATATTAATTTATTCCAAGCAACAGTGAATAGCAAGCCTCACTCATCACTGCCAGGTTGACAGCTTAGATTCTGATCATAAGGAGCAAATGAAAGGCTGAAGGCTCTTCTTGAACTCATTTTCCATGAACAAAAACCACTGTCTAGACAAATCTTTACCCAGAAAGAATTATCTTTGCTGTAAAAGCAAGATTGTCTAATAGTGTTACCAGAGCTCTCTGTACCTCAGTTTCCTCATCTGTAACCTGCCATTCCAATTGTATGAATGCCCTAGGGCTGGTGTTTAAAGTGTACTACAAATACTAAGGCTTCCCTGGTGGCTCAGACGGTAAAGCATCTGCCTATAGTGTGGGAGACCCAGGTTCAATCCCTGGGTTGGGAAGATCTCCTGGAGAAGGAAATGGCAACCCACTTCATATTCTTGCCTGGGAAATCCCATGGATGGAGCCTGGTAGGCTACAGTCCATTGGGTCACAAAGAGTCGGACACGACTGAGCAACTTCACTTCACTTCACAAATACTAAAACGAGTTCCAAGTGAAAATTTTAGGACAGTAGTACAACTTGTAGCTTTAAGAATTAATTTCCCTATGGAATCATTTAAAACCAAAAGGGCTCTACAGATTATGACTGGGTTTAATCCTTTATAGAAGCAAGAAACACTGCGATGAACTTAAATGAAACCTAACCCCTAAGTACTTGCCTAAGTGCCTAAAATGGTTATAAGTCTTTCCTTGAGAGTTTTTAAGAAAATAAATTCCATTTCCTGAAATAGTTCAGGTTTCAAGTGAAGCTGCTACGCAGCAGAGTTCAATTAAATAATCTCTAAAATTTTTTCCAAACCACTGGGTTTTTTCTTTTTAATTCTCTTACGTTTTGCCTCCCTCTCTCATTTCACAGATAATCAGGAAGTCTCCTAGGATAAGGTTAGCATATTCAAGTCTTGCCAAAAATGTAAGAAAAGAAACTCCTATTTGATTGGATCGAGAGGAACAATGATACTTCCTAAAATGAGCCTAAGCTAAGAAAATGGAAAGGTTTATAAATAAGAAGATCAGTGCTGCTTTTCTGGTTTCCTTTCATGACTGTGTGATTTACTTTAATAGAAGCCTGTCATTTCAAGCTAGGATGACTCCGTGGCCTGGCCATGGGTTACAGGGCATTTCATCTGTGGTCACCCATCCTGAGCATGAAGGAATTAATATTTAGTCTATCCTTGTTACTCACTGACTGTTATTCTCTACTGTAACCTCCTGACCTTTGTCCAATCAAAAAGATTGGTGCTATTCTGTTTTTACCTACAGACAAAGAGAAAGGAGAAGATAAAAAACAGGACCTTGCTATTAGGGGTGTTGGTTTACTTCTGATGGTCAGGAAAAGCTGTTTTGAAATTTGCCCCATCTGTTCCTAAAACTGCAGCATAGGAATTTAAAATCACAACTGCCCTTTACTTTCCAAAAATGAAATTGCCTTCTCCAATTGAAATTTAAGGGAATGAATTAAATGGTGTTTCTAGAAGAAGAACTCTGTAATCACAAAGTATTATGAGTATCAGGGCTTCCCTAATGGTTCAATAGATAAAGAATCTGCCAGCAATGTGGGAAGCACAGGAGACACAGGCTCGATCCCTGGATCAGGAAGATCCCCTGGAGTAGGAAATAGCAACCCACTCCGGTATCATTGCCTGAAAAATCCCATGGACAGAGGAGCCTGGTGGGCTATAGTCCAAAAGGTCATAACGAGTCGGACACAACTGAGTACATATTGTAAGTATCACCATAGACTTTTTTCCTTAGTCAGTTAGAAGGAAGTATGACATTTTTCAAAGCTATTCTCTAATTCTATCAGCAGACCCTACCAAGAATCTGATCCCCTCTCTGCCCAGGTAGTGACAGGGACAAATGACTTTCCAGCTTATGCTCATATACACCTAGATTTCTGATTTGCTCCAGGGGGAGGTTTCCATCACAGTGTTCTGAGTGCTGGCCTTTGGGCCTGATTTTCCAGTGTGGTTGGATTTGAGACTCTTTGCCTGTCCTTTAACTTGTGATTTGCCCCACCCCCAGCTTCCTGATCTATTCTTGGCCTCCAGCAACAGCATATTCCTTGACACTTGTGCTGTTACTGGCAGAATGGTGATTTCCTTGGTTCTTGTCCTCTAGAGGGAAAGAATTCAGATGGGACACATAGAGCAGTTTCAAGTAGCAAGAGCTGTATTAAGCAAAGTGCTAGCGTACTCCCAAAACAGGATGAGAACAGGCTGTCTGGATACCAGACCGCACCCGGCAATGGGGGTAGAGTAGGTTTCTCTGAGTGGTAGAAAGTCCCTCCCTCTGTACTGGTCATTTGATTGACAAGGTGACTGACAGTTTTAGGTTATATGTTTTCTCCTCGTATGTGGGCATTTATCCATAAGCACCCAAGTGAAAGCCATGGAGGTGGTCAAAAACTACAATGCTACTTTATCACAAACATGGCATGATGAGCCCCCGATTACTCTGAGTCACCTTTTAGGTCTTGGTGCACCTCCACCAACCTGTGCTGGTGGGTTGTATCTTGTTTGGTCCTGATAAAGCTGGAAATTTAGCAGTCCTGGACCACAAAAAGGGGACGATCTCTGGGCATGTCATGATCACCAGTGTACAGGTTGGAGAGGGGAAGATGACTCCATCCAAAATGATGCAGAGACCCACTCATGTCTGACTAAACACCTATCAATTCTACCTATGTAGATCCTGGCCTTCCACCTGATTTTTAATTCTGATTGTTGGGTTCCTGGAAGGCCAGTCCTTACAGTCTGGGGAGGATGGAGATGTTCATAGACTGAAATGGTCAAGATCAGAGTTCATGATAAATAAACTCAGACCACCCAAGGATTCAGTGATCATAAGTAAGTAAGTAAGGTCGCTCAGTCATGCCCGACTCTTTGCAACCCCGTGGACTGTAGCCCACGAGGCTCCTCTGTCCATGGGATTCTCCAGGCAAGAATACTGGAGTGGGTTGCCATTTCCTTCTCCATCAGTGATCATACAAATGTCCAAATGAGGGGACATATGACTTGCTGGACTTCCCTGGTAGCTCAGACGGTAAAGCATCTGCCTACAATGTGGGAAACCTGGGTTCAATCCCTGGGTCAGGAAGGTCTCCTGGAGAAGGAAATGCAACCCACTTCAGGATTCTTGCCTGGAAAATCCCATGGACAGAGGAGCCTGATAGGCTACAGTCCATGGGTTTGCAAAGAGTCGGACACGACTGAGCAACTTCACATAACTTGCTGTAAGGCCTTAGGTTTCATTTATTATATCTATGTGGTTCATTCAGGACACTAATGAGAGAGAGACTTTTCAAACCTGGATCCCAGAACAGGGAGCATAGCCCCCAAAATGCACCCTGGATTACACAGCAAAAAATACACAGTCAGGGAATTGCTACTGGGCTGACAGTGGGAGAGAGACTCAATGAAGTATGTAAATTCTGGGAAGCACTTTATCATCTACAAACACAAAAACATTGTATGTAAAATTAGTTTCATTCCATGGGGAAGTTATTATTGTAACTGTTCAAATATGTTAAGGTTCTTAAAATAAAAGTAGTCTGGAAGACCAAGAGAAATGCCAGGTGGGGAATTAGAAGGCTTGGCTGGGGAACTTGCTCAGGCACTGAGCAATCTGCTGGCTAGCAATTCCTTTGTCTAAAAAGTTAAGGAAGGTGATTCTGAACCACATTTATAGCACTTCCAGTTCTGAATGATTCTTTGACCTTGAGATAGAATCACAAGCCTGGAAAGGATCCTGGAAGCTTCTTAATTCAACCATACCTTTCAAGACATAAAGGACAGCCTCTCCCCAGCCAGTCCATACCCTTTCCCAACAACTCTTATTAGGAGAAAAGTCTTTTTTTTTTTCATTAACAAATCTTAGGGTTTTTAAAAAAATATTTATTTGTCTGCACCAAGTCTTAGTTGTGGCACACAGGATATTTGATCTCCACTGCACTATGCTGCTGCTGCTGCCGCCAAGTCTCTTCAGTCATGTCCGACGCTGTGCAACCCCATAGACGTCAGCCCACCAGGCTCCTTTGTCCCTGGGGTTCTCCAGGCAAGATCACTGGAGTGGGTTGCCATTTCCTTCTCATTGCACTATACAGGATCTTTAGTTGCAGCATTTGGAATCTAGACCCCTGACCAGGGATTAAATCCGGTCCCCTTGCATTGTGAGGCAGAGTCAGCCACCGGACACTAGGGAAGTCCCAGCATATTTCAGTGTTTTAGAACAGTTTCAGAGTTGTAGAAAATTTGAACAGATTAGTCTGGAGAGTTCCCATATCACCTACCCCTTTTTCCCTCCCTGCCCATACATGGTTTCTCCTGTCTTTCAGTTTAATTCAGTTCAGTCACTCAGTGGTGTCTGACTCTTTATGACTCCATGAACCGCAGCACACCAGGCCTCCCTGTCCATCACCAACTCCCAGAGTCCACCCAAACCCATGTTCATCGAGTCGGTGATGCCATCCAACCATCTCATCCTCTGTCATCCCCTTCTCCTCCTGCCCTCAATCCTTCCCAGAATCAGGGTCTTTTCCAATGAGTCAGCTCTTTGCATCAGGTGACCTATCTTTAGGTGCTCAATAAGTACAAGAAGATGTTCATGCCGTAGAAGAGGCCTACCAGAATCAGGGGCAAACCAGGCAATGAAGCAATAGCCAGAGAAAGATCTTTATCTTGAACAGCCACCTTTCTCTTTGTATTTTCTACCCTTAGTCCAAATCCTTCCTCCTCAACAACATAATCCAAAATTTTAAAAATGTATTTATTCATTTATTTGGCTTAACTAATTGCAGCATGTGGGATCTAGTTCCTTGACGAGGGATGAGAGTTTGGAGTTTAGAAAACTCAGCAGTGGCCACAGGACTGGAAAAGGTCAGTTTTCATTCCAATCTCAAAGAAAGGCAATGCCAAAGAATGCTCAAACTACTGCACAATTGCACTCATCTCACATGTTAGGAAAGTAATGCTCAAAATTCTCCAAGCCAGGCTTCAACAGTACATGAACCATGAACTTCCAGATGTCCAAGCTGGATTTAGAAAAGGCAAAGGAACAAGAGATCAAATTGCCAACATCCATCGGATCATAGAAAAGCAAGCGAGCTCCAGAAAAACATCTACTTCTGATTTATTGACTTTGCCAAAGCCTTTGACTGTGTGGATCACAACAAACTGTGGAAAATTCTTCAAGAGATGGGAATACCAGACCACTTGACCTGCCTCCTGAGAAATCTGGATGCAGGTCAGGAAGCAACAGTTAGAACTGGACATAGAACAACAAGCTGGTTCCAAATTGAGAAAGGAGTACGACAAGGCTGTCTATTGTCACCCTGCTTATTTAACTTATATGCAGAGTACATCATTTGGAATGCCAGGCTGGATGAAGCACAAGGTAGAGTCAAGATTGCTGGGAGAATTATCAATAAGCTCAGATATGCAGATGATACCACCCTTATGACAGATAGCAAAGAAGAACTAAAGAGCCTCTTGATAAAAGTGAAAGAGGAGAGTGAAAAAGTAGGCTTAAAAGTCAACATTCAGAAAACTAAGATCATGGCATCTGGTCCCATCACTTCATGGGAAATAGATGGAGACACAATGGAAACAGTGAGAGACTTCATTTTCTTGGGCTCCAAAATCACTGCAGATGGTGACTGCAGCCATGAAATTAAAAGACGCTTGGTTCTTGGAAGAAAAGCTATGACCAACCTAGACAGTGTATTAAAAAGCAGAGACATTACTTTGCCAGCAAAGGTCCATCTCGTCAAAACTATAGTTTCTCCAGTAGTCATGTATGGATGTGAGAGTTGGATTACAAAAAAAGCTGAGCACCAAAGGATTGATGCTTTTGAACTGTGGTGTTGGAGAAGACTCTTGAGAGTCTCTTGGACTGCAAGGAGATCAAACCAGTCAATCCTAAAGGAAATCAATCCTGAATATTCATTGAAAGGACTGATGCTGAAGCTGAAGCTCCAATACTTTAGCCACCTGATGCAAAGAATTGACTCACTGGAAATGACCCTGATGCTGGGAAAGATTGAAGGTGGGAGGAGAAGGGGACAACAGAGGATGAGATGGTTGGATGGCATCCCTGTCTCGATGGACATGAGTTTGAGTAGGCTCTGGGAGTTGGTGATGGACAGGGAAGCCTGGTGTGCTGAAGTCCATGGGGATGCAAAGAGTCGGACGTGACTACGTGAATGAACTGACTAACAGAACTGACCAGGGATCCAACCCAGACCCCCTGCATTGGAAACTCGGAGTCTTAGCCACTGGACCACCAGGGAAGTTCCCATAATCCAAATTGAATCTGCATTCGCATGACAGCTCTTTGCATTTCCCTTCTTACATTCTCTGTTTCAAGCAAAGCATTGTTTGTTTCACGCATTCCTTGTTCACTGAGATTTCAAGTCCCGTCTCCACGCGTTTCACTCTTGTCTTATTCTGTTCTGTGCTGTCGTCATCTTTCTCCAAGGATACGGTAGAGGACATGAGAGCATCCACAGATGAATACCAAAGAGAGAAGGAGCATCTCCTCTCTCTTATTATGAGCATTCTACTTCTGTTAATGCAGCCCACATATCAATAAGCATTTGAAGAACCGTCACATCACATTATTGAATTACACTGATCCTTTAGTCTTTTTCATGTGCATGGGCATTAAGCAACACCTCTTGGAGTTCATGTTTAATTAGGATTTTTATTCTAAGGAAGAATCTTAAAGTTTACCTCTGCTGTCTTTCATCTAGTTAGTGTTGAAAGATTCTATAGCAAATCTCAAGGCTAAAGGGATCAGTAATGGACCTTCAAGGAAATGAAACAGGAAATAGGCCCTGTGAAGCAGAGTTAACTAGGAAGCCTAGTTCAGTGACTTCAACATTAAGAGAGCAGACTGAACCCTGTGTTTACTTTTACTGCCTCTTAAAACCCCAATAAATCAACAAAATAGGGATTTGGGGTTTAAGCCACAAACTCTTAAAGATAAAGAGAATGGAGAGGCCATGACAGTAATAAAATTTTGGCATCTGAAAGCTGATGGACAAGCGGTAGTTCAGGGCATCAGAGAAAGCTAGATCCTGAGTCAGCAGTGGGAAAGATGCAGTTTGATGTGTACTCCCAGAGTCCTAAAAAGTTCCGGAATTGATGGCTTGAGGTTCTACTGGAAGTGGGGAGGAAGGTGGGCCCAAACAGCTGATTGGATGAAAGTTGCTATCTAGCTTTCATAGATTGCCCCTTTCCCACCCTATTAGTACGAGATATATTATCTGGACATAAGGCACCATCTAAGGTTGGTATACTGTTTTCAGAGGATTAAAGGGAATATTTTCAGCTCAGCATCATGTTCATTTTATCATTCTTATAGACAAAATGTTAACAGCTTCTTCTCAAAAGAATCCAACCAGTCCAAGAGGAAAGACCCAAGAATTCAGACTTGTGTTCCTCAAAGACATGCCTCAGCTAGGTCATCATAGGTGAAGTCCACAAGCAAGTCCCACCCACATACTCAGGACTTCCCAACTGCCTGCAAGGGTGCCTCTCTAAAATATAAGAAGACTTTTAAGGCTCACCACACATCTGAGGAAAATCCCCAGCATGAAAAACAGATCACAACAAACACACACACATAAAACTTAAAGGAAACAAAAGTTGCTGAGATAAAACATTGCAAAACAATAATTAGTAACCTCAGAAAGTTAAGAAGATATTGCATTCATGAAATAAGAATATTTAGAGACCATTAGCAGAAATGAAAATCTCAATGAAAGGTTTAGAAGATCGAGTTAAAGAAATTTCTCAAAAAGTAGAGAAAAATGATCAAAAGATGGGAAACATGAGTGTAGAGATAAGAAAATAAAAAAGATCATTCAAGAATGTCTAATATTTGAATAGTAAGAGTTTCTATAAAGAAAGAATGCGGGTAGGGGAAATGGAAGAGAGGGAATCATCAAAGAAATAATTCAAGAAAATTTCCTGGAACTGAAAGGCTTAAGTTTTTAGATGGAAAGCATTCATCCAATATCCAGCACAATATCTGAAAACAGAACCACAGAAAAACAAATCAACAGGACATTTCAGTTCACTAGTGACAAAGAGAACTCATAAAAGATCTCATAAAACAGGCCATATATAATCAGGAATCAGAATGTCTAGAAAACAGAAGAAAATGGAGCATTGCTTTCAAAATTCAGAAGGAAAATGATTTTCAACCGCAAATTCTATCTCATGTATCAATTACATGTAAAGATAAAATGAAGATATTTTTAGACATGAATGGCCCCCACATTTTCCTTCCTATTTACAGTTTCTCAGGAAGCTCCTGAAGGAATGCACACCACCAAAACAAGGAGCCAAGCATGGGAGAGAAAGTCACAAGAAACAGAAGTTCCAACTCAAGAGGAAAGCAAAGGATCTCCCTAGAATGATGGTGCAGAGATAATCCAGGAAGACCACCATGCAGCCAGCACAGAGAGCAGTCAAGTCAGACAGGAGCAAGTTGGAAAGCTCAGGGAAAGAATTCTTCAAGAAGATAAAAGTGACAGATGAGGTTGCAAGCGTTAAGAGAAGCGTTTAGACAATTGTGGAAAGTTTGTGGTTGATTTATTATAAGTATAAAGAAAATCAAGGAACAACAACAATTTTTTAAAAGACAATTATTAACCTCAGGGGAAATAAAAAAAGTTCTGCAAGAAAGGGTAAATAATCACAGTATGCTACCTGGTCCATTTCTGAATAGTATTTATGTAGTTATAATAGTGAACACACGGAATCATCCTCTATCCAAGATGGGATGAGGTGATGAGATATACATGTATATATGTAAGTATGTGTGTGTGTATGTGTATATATATATATATATGTACACACCTATATATATATGGTAGCAGAGGGCAGTGGTGAAAGTGAATTATATCTTTACCTTTCATGGAAGGAGTCAACAGATAATGTCTAAAATGGAAATACCAAGAAATAACAATATAAACAGTATCTCAAATGACAACATGTAGAGATAGGAAGATATATATTAAAAGAATCAGCTTAAAGATTTGAAAGTTATTGCCTCTAAGGAAAGAAACAAGATGCAGAAGAAAGCAGTATTTTTTGTCACAAGCCCTGAAGAATTGATTCTTTATGTGCACAAAAATTGTAATAAAAATAAAAACTACTTGAAATCAGAATGAATTAATGAAGGGGGAAAAAAAGGAATTGAAAAAGCCATTTAGCCTTGCTAAGAAAATCCTTCGATGATGAGTGAAAAGGGAACAGAACTCATCCAATACTTCAAAGCCAAGTGGAAAGGAACCAGAAGTGAAGCAAAGGACTAAGGACCACCACTTGAACATATAATTGGATTTGGAAGAAAGAGGACAGAGGTCAGTCACCAAGGATGGTCAATTTCACCTTCTTGATTTTATTCACTTTTATCCAACCCCATTCCTGCTGTCCAAACAAGGCAACCTGCTTCACGCTCCCAGGCTTCTGCAACAGCCTTCCTGCCTCCAGCTTTAGTCTCTTCTAATCTACCCTCTATAGAGCGGCTGCATGGCCCTTTCTAAGCTAGAAGTCTGATCAGATCATTGCCCTGATGACATGTTTTAATGGCCTTTCATTGTTTCAGCAAAATACCAAGTAATCTGATAGGAACTATATATTTTTCAACAGCCTCTTCAGCTTCATTTCCCTCCACATGAACATGGTACATTGTCTCCATTTTACCCTGCTGTCTCTCCACTGAGCTTTCACACTCTTGCCCCTTTTCCCCTGCCTAATTCCTGCACATGCTTCAGGATGTGGTTGTGTAAAACACCCCCTGACCTCCTACACCAGTGTGGTTTCCCCTACTGGGAGTTCCTCTCACACACTGTTGAAGCATTCAACACATGTACTCCAATTTCTAGAACTCTCCCACTAGACAGTAAGCTCTACCAAAGCTGAGACAATATCTGTCTTAATTCCCCCATTCATCAAATCCCTTATGATTATACAGTGGAAGTGAGAAACAGATTTAAGGGCCTAGATCTGATAGACAGACTGCCTGATGAACTATGGAATGAGGTTCATGACATTGTACAGGAGACAGGGATCAAGACCATTCCATAGAAAAGAAATGCAAAAAAGCAAAATGGCTGTCTGGGGAGGCCTTACAAATAGCTGTGAAAAGAAGAGAAGTGAAAAGCAAAGGAGAAAAGGAAAGATATAAATACCTGAATGCAGAGTTCCAAAGAACAGCAAGAAGAGATAAGAAAACCTTCTTCAGCAATCAATGCAAAGAAATAGAGGAAAACAACAGAATGGGAAAGACTAGGGATCTCTTCAAGAAAATCAGAGATACCAAAGGAACATTTCATGCAAAGATGAGCTTGATAAAGGACAGAAATGGTATGGACCTAACAGAAGCAGAAGATATTAAGAAGAGATGGCAAGAATACACAGAAGAACTGTACAAAAAAGATCTTCACGACCCAGAAAATCACGATGGTGTGATCACTGACCTAGAGCCAGACATCCTGGACTGTGAAGTCAAGTGGGCCTTAGAAAGCATCACTACGAACAAAGCTAGTGGAGGTGATGGAAATCCAGTTGAGCTATTCCAAATCCTGAAAGATGATGCTGTGAAAGTGCTGCACTCAATATGCCAGCAAATTTGGAAAACTCAGCAGTGGCCACAGGACAGGAAAAGGTCAGTTTTCATTCCAATCCCAAAGAAAGGCAATGCCAAAGAATGCTCAAACTACTGCGCAATTGCACTCATCTCACACGCTAGTAAAGTAATGCTCAAAATTCTCCAAGCCAGGCTTCAGCAATATGTGAACTGTGAACTTCCTGATGTTCAAGCTGGTTTTAGAAAAGGCAGAGGAACCAGAGATCAAATTGCCAACATCCGCTGGATCATGGAAAAAGCAAGAGAGTTCCAGAAAAACATCTATTTCTGCTTTATTGACTTCCTGATGTTCAAGCTGGTTTTAGAAAAGGCAGAGGAACCAGAGCTCAAATTGCCAACATCCGCTGGATCATAGAAAAAGCAAGAGAGTTCCAGAAAAACATCTAGTTCTGCTTTATTGACTATGCCAAGGCCTTTGACTGTGTGGATCACAATAAACTGTGGAAAATTCTTCAAGAGATGGGAATACCATACCACCTGATCTGCCTCTTGAGAAATTTGTATGCAGGTCAGGAAGCAACAGTTAGAACTGGACATGGAACAACAGACTGGTTCCAAATAGGAAAAGGAGTTTGTCAAGGCTGTATATTGTCACCCTGTTTATTTAACTTATATGCAGAGTACATCATGAGAAACGCTGGACTGGAAGAAACACAAGCTGGAATCAAGAGTGCCAATCAAGATAATTGAGGTTACCAATAACCTCAGATATGCAGATGACACCACCCTTATGGCAGAAAGTGAAGAGGAACTCAAAAGCCTCTTGATGAAAGTGAAAGTGGAGAGTGAAAAAGTTGGCTTAAAGCTCAACATTCAAAAAATGAAGATCATGGCATCTGGTCCCACCACTTCATGGGAAATAGATGGGGAAACAGTGGAAACAGTGTCAGACTTTATTTTTCTGGGCTCCAAAATCACTGCAGATGGTGACTGCAGCCATGAAATTAAAAGATGCTTACTCCTTGGAAGGAAAGTTATGACTAACCTAGATAGCATATTCAAAAGCACAGACATTACTTTGCCCACAAAGGTTCGTCTAGTCAAGGCTATGGTTTTTCCCGTGGTCATGTATGGATGTGAGAGTTGGACTGTGAAGAAGGCTGAGTGCCAAAGAATTGATGCTTTTGAACTGTGGTGTTGGAGAAGACTCTTGAGAGTCCCTTGGACTGCAAAGAGATCCAACCAGTCCATTCTGAAGGAGATCAGCCCTGGGATTTCTTTGGAAGGAATGATGCTAAAGCTGAAACTCCAGTTCTTTGGCCACCTCGTGTGAAGAGTTGACTCATTGGCAAAGACTCTGATGCTGGGAGGGATTGGGGACAGGAGGAGAAGGGGATGACAGAGGATGAGATGGCTGGATGGCATCACTGACTCGATGGACCTGAGTCTGAGTGAACTCTGGGAGTTGGTGACAGACAGGGAGGCCTGGCGCGCCTCGATTCATGGGGTCGCAAAGAGTCGGACACGACTGAGCGACTGATCTGATCTGATCATGACTCAATTTGTTGCAAATGATAGGTTTCCAGTTCCAATCAGCTAGCAGAAATGGGGATTTATTGGCTGACAGGTGCCCAAGAGTGGAATAGATCTCAACTATAGACAGAGGTCTCAACTCTCATCCTCTTCCTCTATCTGCAGATTCTCTCTGTGAGTTGGTCTTATTCTCTCCTACTATAGGAGGAGGTTTCTCCACACTGGGATTCAAAATAAGGGATAAGTCTTCGTTCCTGGCTCAAGAGAAGAATCCTGGGAAAGACTCCAGTTATCCTTGCTTGAGATGTATACCAATCCCTGAACAAAGGATGAATAAGTACTCTGGCCAAGGCCGAGTTATTGTGGCCAGAGATTAGGCCAGGCCTGGATGTGCTACTAGGAGACAGAAAGGACAGCAGTGCTCTCAGAGCCACACCTGCCACTGAACTTCACTGCAGGTGCTCATGCTGTGTCCCACTGTGTGCGGTGTCCTGGCTCATCAGACCTTGTCCATGGAGCGGCTTGAGCCGTAATCGAATGGCCAGTGGTAAAACTGAACAGAGCCTAGACACTCAACAAGCTAGGACCGAAGGCAGCCAAAAACCCAGCCTCGAAAGACCCTAGTTCCAAGAACATTTGGAGGAATTTTTGATCATGGGATAGAGGAACATGAAATAGTTCCTTTGAAGTTGAACTAGACGAAGAGAAAGAGGAAAAATAAAGAAAAATAAAAGCCAAAACCAACAGTCAGTAGCAAAGCGGAACAATTCAGTAACTGCCCAAGGCTAGAACGACTCTTTCACGGGCTGACAATGACAGAGCTCTTGACTTACCCAAAGAAGAATAATGGCGTGTTTTTGTGGCTTCCTTAGAGAGGTCATTCTTGTACCATAACTAGTTTCCTTTTCGTTTGGTTGTATATTACTTAGAATCTGGCTTATTAAAAATATTAGGTAGCATGCTCCTATAATATGTTCAGAGAGAAACTAAACAGTGTGTGTGGTTTTCTTTACTTCTCATAGAAAGTGCTTTCTACTGACTAGCGAAAAAAATTATCCAAGGGGAAAAGGAATACCATACCCTAGTATGTTAAAATAACTTTATGAAATTCTCTGCGTCAAAAGAATGACATCCAAAGTATGCATTTTGAAGCCAACATTTGGCAAAGTAAAGAATACTATGCACTATGTAAACACTTAGAGGAAGTTAGATTTTTTTTTCAGCTACAGAGATGAAGGTTGCCCCATTGGCGATAACTGTGATATGAGGATGTGCCAAGCTTTTTGATAGAAACCATTTATTACAAGAGTTTAAAATCCCGTCATAAAATAACCCATGAATAGGGAACAACTAACCAGCAATCAGCTCTTGATAATGCTAAGAAAATGTTATTTTTCACCGGAAAAGAAAAGATGGTTCTTTTTCTAGCCTGCTAAGTATATTGAAGGCTTTTTAGCAAAAGTTTATTATTGTGAATCTCTTTCTCTTGGAAAGCTTATTTCTGACATTTCTCTCCTCAGCTCTTTGGGGAGATCATTATATTGATGGGTTCTTAAGCTTGTGTTATAGGAAATGAGAGACTAGGAAGATTAAGCCATTTTTCCTCGGTCACTGCTATGGGTACTGGCTGAAACCATGTCCCTGGATGGCAGGAGCTCTCTGTGGCACCTCAAATTTTGACCTTCAGTGACATTTCAGAAGTCCTGGTGAGTATTTCAATGTAAATGGGAAGAAAAATAACTTGAATTTTAGCATTCCCAAGCCTAGGGCAGATCTTTCTGGATCCTCACAGAAATCTCAATTTTCAACATTTTGCTCAAATTTTCAAAATTTTGCTCAAATTATTTGTTAAAAATAATGCTACATGTATTTTCAAAAACCCTGAGCATGAATAGGTTTGATAAATAATGAGCAGTCACCCACCAGTTTTTACAAGTGGAAATGGGCCCAGAGGTCATTCACCCATTCCTGAATATTTATAGAGCAACAGCTGTGTGTGCTTAGCGCTATCAAATGCCAGCATCACAAAATCCCAGCTAGTAAGGGTCCTTCAGGCCGGTGGAGAAAGAGGACAATCACATATGCAAAATGAAATAAGAGTCTAGGGTCATGCATCATTAAGGGCTTGCCTGGTGGTTCAGACGGTAAAGAATCTGCCTGCAATTCAGGAGACCCAGGTTCAATCCCTGGGTCAGGATGATCCCCCAAAGAAAAAAATGGCTACCCACTCCAATATCCTTACCTGGAAAAATCCCATGGATGGAGGAACCTGGCATGCTACACCGCATGCAGTTGCAAAGTCAGACACGACTGAGGGACTAACACACGCATGCATCATTAAATGACAGGCAGGAAGTAGCTAGTAAATTTCCAAGGAAGGAGGTACCCTTGAGAATGGGCAGGTATCGTTACCCAGTGGAACCTGGCCACCTGTATTCAAATCCACTCCCCCATCGGCCACCCCTACAACCGGAAACATGTGACTTTACCTCTGTTTGCCTCAGTTTCCTGATCTGCAATGAGCCAAGGTTGGGATGGGGGATAATGCAGAAGCAAAAAATTTATAATTCACCTTATTTTCAACATGATTCTGTACTTTACATTCCATACTCAGATGAACAAAAACTACTTTGAATCTGAGATAAACCAAAAATAAGTCTGATTCTTCCCCCCAAATAACAAAATCTTGAATAGTTTCCATAAACTCCCTTTAAAAAAGTGATATTATCTCTCATTTCATGCAATGCTGTTGTCTGAAGAGAGATCATCACTTTTGAGAATACGATAATCATGTGAGAAAGTTGTTTTTATATAGTCAACAGATATGTAATCTTGGTAACCTTGGTAACTTTTAGGTTTTATCCCTTTAAATCCTGTGTTTGGGTTTGCTGAGCCAGACCTGCTTAAGTTTGCCTCTCCTGCATTCTTTGTAAGTGAATTTTTTCTTTCCTTTTCGAAATGCTCCTCTCCCTGGGCCTTCATTTGACAGAAACAATAGGATTTACCTCTGAAAGCTGCTGTAAGGATTGAATTAATATTTATAAAGTACTTAGCACACTGGCGCCCCACTCCAGTACTCTTGCCTAGAAAATCCCATGTACGGAGGAGTCTAGAAGGCTGCAGTCCATGGGGTCGCTAAGAGTCGTGTCACTTTCCCTTTTCCTTTTCATGCATTGGAGAAGGAAATGGCAACCCACTCCAGTGTTCCTGCCTGGAGAATCCCAGGGACAGGGGAGCCTGCTGGGCTGCTGTCTATGGGATCGCACAGAGTAGGACACGACTGAAGCAACTTAGCAGCAGCAGCAGCAGCACAATGCTAGCCTTTTGTTCAGTGATAAAGTGGAGTCATGTGTGAAGTTTTCCCAGAGAGGAGGAGACTTTACCTGGTCCAGAAAAATGAGGAAGACTTAGATGGAATAGGGAATGTGAAAGTAAAAGTCGCTCAGTTGTGTCTGACTCTTTGTGACCCCATGGATTATACAGTCCACGGAATTCTCCAGGCCAGAACACTGGAGTGGGTAGCCTTTCCTCTCTCCAGGGGATCTTCCCAACCCTGGTCTCCTGTATTGCAGGCGGATTCTTCACCAGCTGAGCCACAAGGGAAGCCCAAGAGTACTGGAGTGGGTAGACTATCCTTTCTCCAGTGAATCTTCCCGACCCAGGAATTGAACTCCTGCATTGTAAGAGGATTCGACATAAGGGCAAAAATGTCATAGGTGACATAGCAGTCATAGGTCAGTGGTCCCCAACCTTTTTGGCACCAGGAACCAATTTCATGGAAGACAATTTTTCCATGGACTGGGGATGAGAGGGCTGGTTTCAGGATGATTCAAGCTCATTACATTTATTTTGCACTTTATTTCTAATCTAATGCTGCCACCAATCTGACAGGAGGTACTGGTCTAAGGCCCTGAGGTTGGGAACAACCGCCATAGGTGAACCCCATAGGAGGCTGGGTTCCCTGACTGAGGAACTCTGAGTAACTTTATTGGAATGGAACAAAGGATTCACTTTGAGTGTGGTAAGAGAGATAACACTGCTGGGAGTATCAGTTGTGAATTACACACCAAAGGGCACAGTCTTATTGGTAAAGATGATAGGGTTAGTGACATTGTTTATGGTTAGTAACATTGTTTATGATCAGTGACAGGACTACACTCTGCTATAAGAAGTCCTTTCTTCCAAAAATGCCTTTGGAAGCCAAAGCCCCTGTTAGTCCTGAATTATTGTTTGAATTTTACCTTGACTGTGCGAGCTGCCCTGTGCCTTTGCTGAAAATGAAGCAGACCATTGCTTCCTGCCCACTCTCTCCAAATCCTGCAATACCAAAATCTGCTGTTTCCTGGCAACCTGATCAGAGGTCAGAATTGAAGCTATTTTGTAAACCCAATTAGAGAAGCCACAATTAGCTTCTTTATTATGTCCTAATAGCATTTTTTTCTGCCCATCTTATTTAAAGTCAAACCACTTCAGGATATCATACAATTTCTGCTGGCATGTTGTGAGGGTGCAACATTTGTTTCAGTACAGGTTCTAGAACTCCCCTGCCACTGATCACGACACTAATCAAGAAGCTGAATTCATGTATGGACCAGTCTAGAGAGCATGACTAATACTGTGAACTGTGAGTCTGAAGCTTAATTTTCTTTTGCTTCTACATTTTGTTTGCCTCCTTCTTAATTCAACTGTCTAAATTAAAAAAAAAAAATCACAGCATCATGTCCTGGAAACAAAGAGTTTTTTCAATTTTCTGTCATAAAATCTTTGCCTTTTGCAAAATCTTTGACCCTACCTGAATCTTCTCATCCTTGGAGTTTTCTGTCTCGGCTAAGGAGTCCATAAACTCTGTGAATGTGTTTTAATCAATGTAACTATTTATCGATAGCCCTGAAGGAGGAAATGGCAACCCACTCCTGTATTCTTGCCTAGAAAATTCCATGGACAGATGAGCCTGGAGAGCTACAGTTTATGTGGTCACAAAGAGTTGGACATGTCAGGGTGACTAAGCACACACATTTATCTATAGCAGTTTTGATTTACATATTGGCTAGATTAAACAATTTAGCATGGTATTGGGAAAAGAGCATTGAGTTCTTGTCCTGACCTTGACACTGGCTCATTGCATGCTCTCAAGCAAGACACCTACGCACACTAAGCCTGATTTTTCTCATCTGTAAAACAAAAGGGTTGAACTAGACTAGACAATACCTAAGATCCTTTCCAGCATTAACATTTCACAATCCATGACCTCATGTGCATCTAATCAATCAAGATGTTCTAAGACAAGTAACCTTACTTTGTAGGCTACACTGACTGTGATCAAAAACTTCTGGCAAGGCTGCCAATGTTCTCTGCCTCCTGGAGATCACATGCTTATCCAGCCCTCTCCCTTCCAGTGTGGGCTGAACCTTCCGACTGCTTCTAAACAACAGAATACAGCAAAAGTGATGGGATGTCGTTTCATGATTAGGTGCAATACTGCAATGCAATCTGACACTAACCACCTGGAGTGACTACAGAGTCCACAGATTTAAGGGCACAGACCCCAAAGAGATTGCCTACACTTAAGATGCCAGTCACAAGTTTGGGCATCCCCAAGCCACTGGTCCTTCTGAGCAACTGGCTCCAGATCCTAGGATTCACCAAGACCCTCTTAGGTTCAACAGTTCATTAGAACAACTCACATCACTCAGGGACGTGCTCTACTTTTACAGTTTTACTGCAAAGCATACAAATGAGGACCAGGCTAATGGAGAGACATACAGAGCAAAGTTAGGGAAGGGTCCCAGATGCAGAGTTCTCATGTGCTCTCTCTATAGAATCAGGACACAGCAACCTCTTGGTTCATCAAGGTGTTCACTAACAAGGAAGCTCACTGAGCTTCAGTTGCCAAAGTTTTTACCCCTGTGCTGGGTTGATCTAATCATTGGCTGAACTCAGTTTCCAACCCCTTTCTCTCCCTAGAGGTTGAGCTGAAAATTCGAACCCTCTAATCTGACTTTCCATCCTGAGTCACCTCATGAACTCAGGTATGGTCGAGGGTCCCACCATGAATAACAAAGACATTCCTATAACTCAGGAAATTCCAAGGCTTTAGAGGTTATCTTCCAGGAAACAGGAACAAAGATCAGACAGAGTATTATACATTAGGTTACAAAAGATTGTGACTTTCATCTTGCTAGCAGAACAACTCTATTACTGGGTTTTTCAAAAAGTATTTATTTAGCTGTACTGGGTCTTAGTTGCAGCACATGGGATCTACGACCTTCACTGTGGCATGCAGGATCCTTTTTTATTTTTAGTTGTGGCAGGCAGGATCTTCAGTTGGGGCATGCAAACTCTTTGTTGCAGCATGTGCGATCTAGTTCCCTGACCAGGGATTGAACCTAGGCCTCCTGCATTGGGAGTGCAAAATCTTAGCCACTGGACCACCACGGAATTCCCTATTATTGATTTCAACGAAGCAAATGGCAAAGTACTGAGGGAGGCGTCGGTCCAACAACCCTTAAAGAACTGAATCCAAATTGTTCAGTTCAGTTCAGTTCAGTCACTCAGTTGTGTCCGACTCTGCGACCCCATGAATTGCAGCACTCCAGGCCTCCCTGTCCATCAGCAACTCCCGGAGTTCGCCCAAACTCATGTCCATCAAGTCGGTGATGCCATCCAGCCATCTCATCCTCTGTCATCCACTTCTCCTCCTGCCCCCAATCCCTCCCAGCATCAGAGTCTTTTCCAATGAGTCAACTCTTCGCATGAGGTGGCCAAAGTATTGGAGTTCCAGCTTTAGTACCAGTCCTTCCAAAGAAATCCCAGGACTGATCTCCTTTAGAATGGACTAGTTAGATCTGCTTGCAGTCCAAGGGACTCTCAAGAGTCTTCTCCAACACCACAGTTCAAAAGCATCAATTCTTTGGCACTCAGCTTTCTTCACAGTCCAACTCTCACATCCATACATGACCACAGGAAAAACCATAGCCTTGACTAGACGGACCTTTGTTTAGCCTTGACTAGACGGACCTTTGTTGGCAAAGTAATGTCTGTGCTTTTGAATATGCTATCTAGGTTGGTCATAACTTTCCTTCCAAGGAGTAAGCATCTTTTAATTTCATGGCTGCAATCACCATCTGCAGTGATTTTGGAGCCCCCAAAAATAAAGTCTGACACTGTTTCCCCACCTATTTCCCATGAAGTGATGGGACCAGATGCCATGATCTTAGTTCAGGGGTCAGGGCGGTGGCCGAGAGGAGCAACCCCACGTCCAAGGAGCAGTGGCTGCGCGGGCGCAGGAGGGTCGAGAGGGGCTACTCCACGTTCAAGGTCAGGAGGGGCGGCTGTGAGGAGATATCCCTCATCCAAGGTAAGGAGCAGCGGCTGTGCTTTGCTGGAGCAGCCCTGAAGAGATACCCCATGTCCAAGGTAAGAGAAACCCAAATAAGACAGTAGGTGTTGCGAGAGGCATCAGAGGGCAGACACACAAACCATAATCACAGAATCCAAATTATTAGAGAAGTGCAAATCAAAACTACAGTGAGCCATGGCCATCATCAAAAAGTCTACAGATAATAAATGTAGACTTGGAGAGGGTGTGGAGAAAAGGGAACCCTCCCTACAGTGTTGGGAGGAATGTAAATTGGTACAGCCACTATGGAAAATAGTATGGAGGTTTCTTAAGAAACTAAAAATAGAGCTACCATATGAGTAAGCAATCCCACTCCTGAAGGTATATCTAGAAAAGACTACAACTCTAATTCGGAAGGATACTTGCACCTCAATGTTCACAGCAGCATCATTCACAATATTCAAGACATAGAAACAATTCAAGTGCCCATCAACATACGACTGGCTTAAGAAAATGTGTACATATGTATATAATGGAATATTACTAGGCCATACAAGAGAATGAAATAATGCCATTTGCAGCAACATGGATGGGTCTAGAGAGTATCATACTAACTAAAGCAAATCAGACAGAGTTGGACAAATACTATATGATATCACTTACATGTGAACTCTAAAAAATAATTTAACTGAACTTATTTACAAACAGAAACAGACAGACTCACAGACATAGAAAACAAACTTATGGTTACCAAAGGGGAAAGAGGGGAAGGGATAAATTAGGAGTATGGGATTGGCAGATACATACTACCATATATAAAATAAACCACGAGGATTTACCATATAGCACAGGGTACTATACTCAGTAACAACCTATAATGGAAAAGAATAAAAAGAAATAATAGACAGATAGACATAGATATATATATGATCATAATCACTTTGCTGCACACCTGAAACTGATGCAAAATTGTAGATCAGTTATACTTCAGTTTTTTAGAAAAGCCCAAAAGAACAACAACCATGTGTGTGAGATTGGAACCTGATGCCTCCCCAGTTGAGCCTTCAGATAACACCCTGATTTCTGCCTTGTAAGAAACTCTGAAGCAGAGGACCAGTTAAGTCCATCAGAGATTCCAGATTCTTAGTAACTATGACATAATAAATATGTATTGCTTTAATTTGCTAAATTTGGGGGTAATTTGTTACACAGAATGGAAATAACTGATACACTGACTATGTTGTGACTAAAAGACAGTGATGCCCTAGACACAGAGAACCTAGAAGATTAAAGCAAACAAATGGATTCCTGAATAATAATGGTAAATGAAAAAAAAAATTAGATGAATCAGCTTAAGCAGAAAACTACTGGCATGAAGAAGTTAAATGACTGCCCTTAGATCAAGCAGGAAGTACCCCAGTGGCCAGAGTCCAGAATCGGTGGCTTAAAGCACTAACACTTCCAAAAAAACTCAAACTGCAAAACCACAAGACAACTGCCCAAGGTCCCTTACTAGCAAAGCATTTCTCCTCCTAGGGTTTTTAATTACTGTTTACTTATATGCCCTTGTTTTCAAAAAGGATACAACGTGTCTCAATACTCCTACAATACCCTGTAATAAAATAAAATCAAGTGAGGAAATCAGAATGAAGAGACAATCAGGGTAGAAAAAGGAGAAGGAGGCTAGGAGGGCTTATTTACTGGGTAGAGCCACTGAGAGTCACAAATTCTGAACTCAAGATTCTAGAATGGAAAAAAAAAATATGATCAATTACATGATGCACAGGACTCTCAGAAATTTAAGGCAATCTGTTGCACAGGAAAAGAACAACCGTTCCCAGTTAAAACCGGAGAAAAAGTTTTTCCTGCAAGCTCTCAGAAAGGAAATAGTGTGTGATATAGTCATCAACAGCCACAAAAACATCTATAGGAACTAAAATAATGTTATCCAGCTCCCTGCTGATGGCTCAACACAGGCACAGATTTTATAGTAACTAGAAAAACAAATCAATGTCTAGCTTCTTTCTCTTTTTTTCCTTTCTCAATATATATTTCTTATTCCTCCTACTCTAATACCTGCTCTTTGGTATTTTAACATTAGTGGAAAAGCTATAAAATCTTGGGCTGAAGATGAAAACCTAGTACAAAGTCATTCTGACAATTACTGTCATAAAGAGGAGGAGGAGGAAGAAAAGGAGGGTGTTCCTAAACAACATTTACTTATTCCCTAAATAAATCAACTGCTTCTTTCCTTCTGACAAACTAACCCTCCTCCACAGCTACTGCCCTGTACGCTGCCCTCCCACTAGTCAGAATTTCAATGTTCTATTAGAACACATTAGATTCCAAGAGGAATACGTTCTTCTTCTGCAGCTGCAATATGATACTTTGTAATTTCTTTGCTGTAAAAACTAAATCCCACAACAGCCCAGCTGGGAATGCCCTGCCTGTATAACTACCTGAAATCTCTGGTAAACCTATTTGAATGCTCATTATTTCCTGGATCCCAATGACCTTATAAATGAGCTATTACGTGATTATGGAAGAACTATTAAAAATAATATCAGGAAGCCAAAGGATATAAAACAAAGACATGAGTAATTGCTTTGGTCTGTGATCATTAAATGTTTGGCACCCGTAAAAGGCCAAGCTCTTTAAATGAGGCAGGATGAGGCAAAAGGCTGTACAACTCTTCCCAGAATGTCCTCTGGCAGATCAATGCCAATGGTTAGTCATCTGATTTCCATGTGATTGTTAGAACAGACAAGTGATGGGACTTCTCTGTCAGTCAAGCAGGTAGGACTCTGGCTTTCACTGCTGTGCATGCATGCATGCCAGGTCGCCTCAGTTGTGTCCGACTCTTTGCAACACTATGGACTGTAGCTTGCCAGACTCCTTTGTTCATGGGATTCTTCAAGCAAGAATACTGGAGAGTATTCAAGAGTGGGTTGCCATTCCTGACCCAGGGATTGAACCTGTATCTCTTACATCTCCTACGTTGGCAGGTGGGTTCTTGGTAAGTAGCACCATCTGAGAAGCCCACTGCCGTGGACTGGGTTCAATCTCTGGTTGAGGAACTAAGATCCTACAAGCTGACCCCATAGCCAGGAAAAAAAAAAAGAATAGACAAGTAATTCTCAAAGGTAAGGGCCATTCCCTTCTCCTACCCTCACCCCCAAGATGGGAATTTCTCAAAATTTGGAGATGTGAACTATGTAATTTGAAATCACATTATAATGTTGTAATATAATTTTATACTGGAAAAAAGGAAAGTTTTTCCTTTTTGATACATTTTCGATACATCTGAAAATAATGTTCAACAAGATCTTCTTGGCTGCAGAGAATACAAAGAAGCAGCGTTTGTCAAAGTCTTAAGAAAGCAGGAGACAGGGGGTCATGCCTCGCTATAGACTTACCGTGTAAATCAGGACAGGATCTGAGATTTCCATCGTTATCAAAGAGGACACAGGCTTAAAAGTTGAGAAACCTTGTGCCAGACAGTGGACCCTGTCTGATTCATCTTCCTGTGCCCGGCACTTATGATTCCATTTACACAAACCTACAGGACAAATAGGAAAAGGAGTACATCAAGGCTGTATATTGTCACCCTGCTTATTTAACTTATATGCAGAGTACATCATGAGAAACGCTGGTTTGGAAGAAGCACAAGCGGGAATCAAGATTGCCGGGAGAAATACCAATAACCTCAGATACGCAGATGACACCATCCTTATGGCAGAAAGTGAAGAGGAACTCAAAAGCCTCTTGATGAAAGTGAAAGTGGAGAGTGAAAAAGTTGGCTTAAAGCTCAACATTCAGAAAACAAAGATCATGGCATCTGGTCCCATCACTTCATGGGAAATAGATGGGGAAACAGTGGAAACAGTGTCAGACTTTATTTTTCTGGGCTCCAAAATCACTGCAGATGGTGACTGCAGCCATGAAATTAAAAGATGCTTACTCCTTGGAAGGAAAGTTATGACCAATCTAGATAGCATATTCAAAAGCAGAGACATTACTTTGCCAACAAAGGTCCGTTTAGTCAAGGCTATGGTTTTTCCTGTGGTCGTGTATGGATGTGAGAGTTGGACTGTGAAGAAGGCTGAGCGCCAAAGAATTGATGCTTTTGAACTGTGGTGTTGGAGAAGACTCTTGAGAGTCCCTTGGACTGCAAGCAGATCTAACTAGTCCATTCTAAAGGAGATCAGTCCTGGGATTTCTTTGGAAGGACTGGTACTAAAGCTGGAACTCCAATACTTTGGCCACCTCATGCGAAGAGTTGACTCATTGGAAAAGACTCTGATGCTGGGAGGGATTGGGGGCAGGAGGAGAAGTGGATGACAGAGGATGAGATGGCTGGATGGCATCACCGACTTGATGGACATGAGTTTGGGCGAACTCCGGGAGTTGCTGATGGACAGGGAGGCCTGGAGTGCTGCAATTCATGGGGTCGCAGAGTCGGACACAACTGAGTGACTGAACTGAACTGACAGGACAAAAAGAAAAATCCAATGTGTCATGACAGAATGCAATCTCAGTGATTGCCTAGAGCAAGGGGCATGAGGAGTGGGGATTGACTGGGAAGGGGCACCAGGGAATCTTTGGGGGTGATGAAAATGTTCAGTACCTTTCTTACTTTAAAAATACTTCGCTGGGACTTCCCTGGTGGTCCAGTGGCTATGACTTCATGCTGCCGATGCAGGGGGCCCAGGTTCAATCCCTGACCTTCAACTAAAGATGCCACATGCTGCAAATATGAAAAAAAAAAAAAAGATCCTGCATATCCCAACTAACATCTGGCCAAATAAATAAACGAACAAACAAACAAAAATAGCTCACTGATCAAAAATGCTAACCATCATCTGACAATGCAGAGTTGCCACAAACTTTCAATTTACAGAAAAAATGCAGTATCTGTGAAGCGCAATAAAGCAATAAAGTCCAATAAAACAAGGTATTCCTGTACCACATTTTTTTTAATCCATTCATTTATCAGTAAGGCTTCCCTGATGACGTACATGGTAAAGAATCTGGCAGCAAAGCAGGAGACCTAGGTTTGATCCCTGGGTCAGGAAGACTGCCTGGAGAAGGGCACGGCAACCCAATCCAGTATTACTTTCTGGAGAATCCCATGGAATGAGGGGTGTGGTGAGCTACAATCCATGGGGGTCACAAAGAGTTGGACATACTGAGCAACTAACAACACTTCATCAGTAGACACTGGTATTCCTTATCTTGGCTATTGTTTAAAATAAAAATAGCTGCAAAAAACATGGGAGAGGATATATAATTTTGAACTAGTATTTTCATTTTCTTTGGCTGAACAGTCAGAAGTGAAATTGCTGAATTATAGGATCAGATCAGATCAGATCAGTCACTCAGTCGTGTCCGACTATTTGTGACCCCATGAATCGCAGCACGCCAGGCCTACCTGTCCATCACCAACTCCTGGAGTTCACTCAGACTCACGTCCATTGAGTCAGTGATGCCATCCAGCCATCTCATCCTCTGGCGTCCCCTTCTCCTCCTGCCCCCAATCTCTCCCAGCATCAGAGTCTTTTCCAATGAGTCAATTCTTTGCATGAGGTGGCCAAAGTACTGGAGTTTCAGCTTTAGCCTCATTCCTTCCAAAGAAATCCCAGGGCTGATCTCCTTCAGAATGGACTGGTTGGATCTCTTTGCAGTCCAAGGGATTCTCAAGAGTCTTCTCCAACACCACAGTTCAAAAGCATCAATTCTTCAGCACTCAGCCTTCTTCACAGTCCAACTCTCACATCCATACATGACCACAGGAAAAACCATAGCCTTGACTAGACTGACCTTTGTTGGCAAAGTAATGTCTCTGCTTTTGAATATGCTATCTAGGTTGGTCATAACTTTCCTTCCAAGGAGTAAGCATCTTTTAATTTCATGGCTGCAGTCACCATCTGCAGTGATTTTGGAGCCCAGAAAAATAAAGTCTGACACTGTTTCCACTGTTTCCCCATCTATTTCCCATGAAGTGATGGGACCAGATGCCATGATCTTTGTTTTCTGAATGTTGAGCTTTAAGCCAACTTTTTCACTCTCCACTTTCACTTTCATCAAGAGGCTTTTGAGTTCCTCTTCACTTTCTGCCATAAGGATGGTGTCATCTGCTTATCTGAGGTTATTGATATTTCTCCCGGCAATCTTGATTCCCGCTTGTGCTTCTTCCAGCCCAGTGTTTCTCATGATGTACTCTGCATGTAAGTTAAATAAACAGGGTGACAATATATAGGATAGTTCTATATTTAATGCTTTGAGGAACCTCCATACTGTTTTTCATAGTGGCTGCATCAAGTTACATTCCCACCAACGGTGCAGGAGAGTTCACTTTTCTCCATATCCTCACCCACACTTGTTACTTCTTGTCTTTTTGATGATGGCTATTCTGACAGGTGTGAGGTGGCATCGCATGGTGGTTTTGATTCATATTTCTCTGACGGTTAGTGATGTTGAGCATCTTTTCCTGTACCTATAGGTCATCTATGGACAGGGAAGCCTAGCATGCTGCAGTCCATGGGGTCGCAAAGAGTCAGACATGAGCTGAACTGAACTGATGAACTCATGAGCTTGGACCGAGCTAAACTGAACTGATGTCTTCTTTGGGCAAAAAATAAAAGCCTAATCATTTACTCTGCCCATTTTTTAATTGGATTTTTTTTTCTATTGATTTGTATGAATTCTTTATATACTATTTTTGCTACTGAGTTGTATGAACTCTTTATATACTTGGAATATTAACCCCTTATCAGATTATGAACAAACTTCCTGTTCAAAATAGGGAAAGGAGTATATCAAGGTTCTATATTGTCACCCTGTTTATTTAACTTATATGCAGAGTACATCATGTGACATGCCAGGCTGGATGAAACAAAACCTGAAATTAAGATTGCCAGAAATATCAATAACCTCAGATGTGCAGATGCTGCTGCTGCTAAGTTGCTTCAGTCGTGTCCGACGCTGTGCGACCCCATAGATGGCAGCCCACCAGGCTCCCCCGTCCCTGGGATTCTCCAGGCAAGAACACTGGAGTGGGTTGCCATTTCCTTCTCCAATGCTTGAAAGTGAAAAGTGAAAGGGAAGTCGCTCAGTAGTGTTCAACTCCTAGCTACCCCATGGACTGCAGCCTACCAGGCTCCTCTGTCCATGGGATTTGCCAGGCAAGAGTACTGGAGTGGGGTGCCATTGCCTTCTCTGATATGCAGATGACACCACCCTTATAGCAGAAAGCGAAGAGGAACTAAAGAGCCTCTTGATGAAAGTGAAAGAGGAGAGTGAAAAAGCTGGCTTAAAACTCAACATTCAAAAACAAAGCTCATGGCATCTAGTCCCATCAATTCATGCATTTAAACGGGGAGACAATGGAGACAGTGACAGACATTATTTTCTTGGGCTCCAAAATCTCTGAAGACAGTGATTGCAGCCATGAAATTAAAAGATGCTTGCTTCTTGGAAGAAAAGCTATAACAAACCTAGACAGTGTATTACAAAGCAATGACACTACTTTACATAGGTCCATCTAATCAAAGCTATGGTTTTTCCAGTAGTCATGCATGGATGTGAGAGTTTGACCATAAAGAAGGCTGTTGTTCTTGTTGTTCAGTCGCTCAGTCATGTCCAACTCTCTGTGACCCCATGGACTGCATCACACCAGGCTTCCCTGTTCTTCACCATCTCCCGGAGCTTGCTCAAACTCATGTCCATTGAGTCGACGATGTCATCAAATCATCTCATCCTCTGTTATCCCCTTCTCCTCCCATCTTCAATCTTGCCTAGCATCAGGGTCTTTTCCAATGAATCAGTTCTTCACATCAGGTAGCCAAAGTACTGGAGCTTCAGCTTCAGCATCAGTCCTTCCAATGAACATTCAGCACTGATTTCCTTTAGGATGAAGTGGTTGGATCTCCTTGCAGTCCAAAGGACTCTCATGAGTCTTCTCCAACACCACAGTGCAAAAGCATCAGTTCTTTGGCACTCAGCTTTCTTTATAGTTCAACTCTCACATCCATACATGACTGCTGGAAAAACCAAAGCCTTGACTAGATGGACCTTGTTGGCAAAGTAATGTCTCTGCTTTTTAAGATACTGTCAAGGTTGGTCACAACTTTTCTTCCAAGGAGCAAGCATCTTTTAATGTCATGGCTGCAGTCACCATCTGCAGTGGTTTTAGAGCCCCCCCAAAAAAGTCTGCCTCTGTTTCCACTGTTTCCTCATGTACTTGCCATGAAATGATGGGACCAGATGCCATGATCTTAGTTTTCTGAATGTTGAGTTTTAAGACAACTTTTTCACTCTCATCTTTCACTTTCATCAAGAGGCTCTTTAGTTCTTCTTCGCTTTCTGCCATAACGGTGGTGTCATCTGCATATCTTAGGTTATTGATATTTCTCCTGGCAATCTTGATCCCATCTTGTGCTTCATCCAGCCCAGCATTTCTCATGATGTACTCTGCATACACGTTAAATAAGCAGGGTGACAATATACAACCTTGATGTACTCCTTTCCCTATTTGGAACCAGTCTGTTGTTCCATGTCCAGTTCTAACTGTTGATTCTTGACCTGCATACGGATTTCTCAAGAGGCAGGTCAGGTGGTATGGTATTCCCATCTCTTGAAGAATTTTCCACAGTTTGTTGTGATCCACACAGTCAAAGGCTTTGGCATAGTTAATAAAGCAAAAATAGATGTTTTTCTGTAACTCTTCCTTTTTTGATGATCCAGTGGGTATTGGCAATTTGATCTCTGGTTCCTCTACCTTTTCTAAATCCAGCTTGAACATCTGCAAGTTCACAATTCATGTATTGTTGAAGCCTGGCTTGGAGAATTTTGAGCATTACTTTACCAGCATGTGAGATGAGTGCAATTGTGCAGTAGTCTGAGCATTCTTGGGCATTGCCTTTCTTTGGGATTAGGAATGAAAACTGACCTTTTCCAGTCGTGTGGCCACTGCTGAGTTTTCCAAATTTGCTGGCATATTGAGTGTAGCACTTTCACAGCATCATCTTTTAGGATTTGAAATAGCTCAACTGGAATTCCATCACCTCCACTAGCTTTGTTCATAGTGATGCTTCCTAAGGTCCACTTGACTTCACATTCCAGGATGTCTGGCTTTAGGTGAGTGATCACAGCATCATGATTATCTGGGTCATGAAGATCTTTTTGATATAGTTCTGTGTATCCTTGCCACCTCTTCTTAATATCTTCTGCTTCTGGTGCTGCAGTCCATGGGGTTGCAAAGAGTCAGACACGACTTAGCTGCTGAACAGCAAGAACAGATGTATGATTTGCAAAGATTTTCTCCCACTCGATGGGTTGTCTTTTCATTTTGTAGATGCTTTCCTTTGCTGTGGGGCCTCCCCGATAGCTCAGTTGGTAAAGAATCCGCCTGCAACGCACGAGACCCCAGTTCGATTCCTGAGTTGGGAAGATTCACTGAAGAAGGGATAGGCTCCAGTATTCTTGGGCTTCCCTTGTGGCTCAGCTGGTGAAGAATCTGCCTGCAATGCTGGAGACCTGGGTTGGGAAGATCCCCTGGAGAGGGGAAATGCTACCCACCACAGTATTCTGGCCTGGAGAATTCTGCACAACTGAGCAACTTTCACTTTCACTTTCCTTTGCTGTGCGGGAACTTTGCAGTTTGATGTAGTCCCACTTTTTCCCCCCTGCTTTTGTTGTGCTTGCTTTTGGTGTCAAATCCAAAAAATCATTGCCAAGACTGATGTCACAAGAGCTTAATTCTCTGTTTTCTTCTAGATACTTTATGGTGTCAGGTCAAATTTATTTCTTAATTAGTATAAACACACACTTGCTTTTTTGTTTCAGGGTGTTTTTCCCCTTTTTACTTACATCACCTACTTCCCCTAAAGTTGTATTTAGAAAACTTTTTTGGTAGTTCTCTCTTTCCTGCTTGACCATAAGACTAACGAAGGCAGGAAACCTGTGGATCTTGATCAGCAGTCCCAGGCGTATGCACTTAATACAAATGAGTGTGAAATAAATGCTTGAAAGCTAAACACTACAAAAACATTATAAACCAAATATATCTTATGTAATTATAAACTTGCCAATTCTGTTATATCTTTGTCCTGACTTTTTGGTGTTCTGAAATAACTTTTAATTTTTAAGTTTTAAAATCATTTCTAAGAAGTTATACCATTTTGGAGAGAAAATCAGTTTAAAGTACAGTATTTTTATATGAAATTTCAGAAAATATTCTATATCTTGATTGTGGTAGTGCTTGCATGAGCCTGTATGTTTGACATAACTCATCAAAATGTATGCACTCTGGGACTCCTCTGGTGGTCTAGTGGCTAAGACTCCTCACTCCCAATGCAGGGGCCCAGATTTGATCCCTTCGTGCATGCTGCAACGAAGGACCTGGAGGAGCCAAATAAATAAAAATAAATGTTTTTAAAAATGTGTGCACTTATCAACCTGCCTGACTTCATACTATACTACAAAGCTACAGTCATCAAGACAGTATCGTACTGGCACAAAGACAGAAATATAGATCAATGGAACAAAATAGAAAGCCCAGAGATAAATCCACACACCTATGGACACCTTATCTTTGACAAAAGAGGCAAAAATATACAATGGAGAAAAGACAATCTCTTCAGCAAGTGGTGCTGGGAAAACTGGTAAACTACCTGGAAAAGAATGAAACTAGAACACTTTCTAACACCACACACAAAAGTAAACTCAAAATGGATTAAAGATCTAAATGTAAGACCAGAAACTATAAAACTCTTAGAGGAAAACAAAGGCAGAACACTCTCTGACATAAATCACAGCAAGATCCTTTATGACCCACCTCCCAGAGTAATGCAAATAAAAGCAAAAATAAACAAATGGGACCTATTTAAACTTAAAAGCTTTTGTACCATGAAGGAAACTATAAGCAAGGTGAAAAGGCAGCCTTCAGAAAGGAAGAAAATAATAGCAAATGAAACAACTGACAATTAATCTCCAAAACATACAAGCAGATCATGCAGCTCAATACCAGAAAAATAAACAACCCAATCAAAAAATGGGCCAAAGAACTAAATAGACATTTCTCCAAAGAAGACATACAGATGGCTAGCAAACACGTGAAAAGATGTTCAACATCACTCATTATCAGAGAAATGCAAATCAAAACCACAATGAGGTACCATTTCAGAATGGCTGCCATTAAAAAGTCTACAAACAATAAATTCTGGTGAAGGAGAGGAGAGAAGGGAACCCTCTTACACTGTTGGTGGGAATGCAAACTAGTACAGCCCTATGGAGAACAGTGTGGAGATTCCTTAAAAAACTGGAAATAGAACTGCCATATGACCCAGCAGTCCCACTGCTGGGCATACATACTGAGGAAACCAGAAGGGAAAGAGACATTGCAGCACTGTTTACAATAGCTAGGATATGGAAGCAATCTAGATGTCCATCAGCAGACGAATGGATAACAAAGTTGTGGTACATATACACAATGGAATATTTCTCAGCTATTAAAAAAAATGCATTTGAGTCAGTTCTAATGATGGAGAAGGCAATGGCAACCCACTCCAGTACTCTTGCCTGGAAAATCCCATGGATGGAGGAGCCTGGTAGGCTGCAGTCCATGGGGTCACGAAGAGTCGGACACTTACTGAGCAACTTCACTTTCACTTTTCACTTTCATACATTGGAGAAGGAAATGGCAACCCACTCCAGTGTTCTTGCCTGGAGAATCCCAGGGACGGCGGAGCCTGGTGGGCTGCCATCTGTGGGGTCGCATAGAGTCGGACATGACTGAAGCGACTTAGCAGCAGCAGCAGCAATTCTAATGAGGTGGATGAAACTGGAGCCTACAATACAGAGTGAAGTAAATCAGAAAGAGAAACACCAAAACAGTATATTAATGCATATATATGGAATTTAGAAAGACAGTAACAGCGATCCTATATGCAAGACAGCAAAAGAGACACAGATGTAACTAACAGACTTTTGGACTATGTGGGAGAAGGCAAGGGTGGCACGATATGAGAGAACAGCATTGAAACATGTATATTACCATATGTAAAATAGATGACCAGTGCAAGTTCAATGCATGAAGCAGGGCACTCAAAGTTGGTGCTCTGGGACAACCCAGAGGGATGAAGGGAGGAGGGAGGTGGCAGGGGGGTTCTTGATGGGGGGACACATGTACACCCATGACGGATTCATGTCGATGTATGGCAAAAACCACCACAATATTGTAAAGTAATTAGCCTCTGATTAAAATAAATAAATAAATAAATAAAAATTTAAAACCTAAATAAAATATAAATTGCTTGAATCTAGGTAAAAGGATGTTATATCACAAAAATTTTGGTTTGTTTCAAGATTTGTTTAACATTTGGAAATAAAACTATGCTATCATATTTACATTTTTAAAAATGTGTGCACTTTACCATATGCAAATCATACCTCTGTAAAGCTGATTTTAAAAGAAAACTTAGTAGGTTCAAAACAGAACTCTTAATTCTTTTCACCCTAACCTTCCTCCCAGTGTTCCCCATCTCAGGAAATAGCTTCATTCTTTCATTTGTTTGGATTTTGCTGACATCTTTAACTTTACTCTGTATTTTATCTGTATTTTCTTTGGTCTCATCTACACTGTAAGGATATCCAAAATCTGATCCCTTCTCGCCACCTTCCCTTCTTCCACCCTGGTCCAAGCCCCACCATCTCTTGCCTGATGTGAGACCCTCCTAACTGGTCTCCATGCTTCCATCCCCTGCCCCCACTCCACTTCTGCCAGATCTTATAACTATGACTATTCTCTTCCCTGAAAAGACTACAGTAGCTTCCTGGAGCTTCCCTGAAGCCAGAATGATCCATTTACAATATAGCCGCTCATATGACCTCCTAGCTCAAAACTCCCCAGTAGTTTCCTTAAAAAAAAAAAAAAAAAAAAAACTATTTAACAAGGATGACATTAAAATAGCTCCTGACTTTTCCACCCACATCACTAAATCCCCTCTCATTCAATCTCCACACAGCAGGCAGTGACCTTTTCAAATCAGAACATGTTACTTCCCGCTGAAAAGACTACAGTAGCTTCCTGGAGCCCTTAGAATAAAATCCAGTCTTGTTCCAATGGTCCAGAAGAGTCTATGTGATCTTTCCTCAACTTGTCACTGTCCTTCTCACTATCACCCGCCCACCTGGATTTCTGTCAGAACCACAGAGTTCCTTCCGCCCCGGGCCATTTGCATTTGCAGTTCTCCCGCCTGACATTCTCTCACTTGCATCCTTCGCTTGGTTAGCACAGTCTTGCCTCTCAGGTCATGACTCAACCTCACTTCCCCATTGCCACCCAGACCCAGCTGAACTCATCAATCCCAATTACACTTCACATGCATCTTGTCACACTCTATGTCATTGCCGTCTAAGGTTACCTTGTCTCCTTATTTGTACGTTTACTGTCTATCTTACCCCACCTTTCTGCCTTGCTCCCCATGGCCTTGTGATTAGAACAGTAACTGCTATATAGGAAGTGCACACTAAACAGTTATTATACAAATAGAGGAAAATTTACTTTTAATTAGAAAGAGGTGGAGACATAAGTTTACAAGCATTTTAAACATGAAACTAGTTAACCAGTTTCTACCAATGAAGAACTATTTTATATTCCAATATGCAACCCTTTGACCTTAAAATAGGAGAAGGCAATGGCACCCCACTCCAGTACTCTTGCCTGGAAAATCCCATGGATGGAGGAGCCTGGTAGGCTGCAGTCCATGGGGTCACTAAGAGTCAGACACGACTGAGTGACTTCACTTTGACTTTTCACTTTCATGCATTGGAGAAGGAAATGGCAACCCACTCCAGTACTCTTGCCTGGAAAATCCCATGGACAGAGGAGCCTGGTAGGCTGCAGTTCATGGGGTCACGAAGAGTCGGACACGACTAAGCGACTTCCCTTTCACTTTTCACTTTCATGCATTGGAGAAGGAAATGGCAACCCACTCCAGTGTTCTCGCCTGGAGAATTGCAGGGACGGGGGGAGCCTGGTGGGCTGCCATCTATGGGGTCGCACAGCGTCGGACACGACTGAAGCAACTTAGCAGCAGTAGACCTTAAAATATCCACACTTAAATTCAATAATATCTTTAAGAAACTATCCTAAAGTTTTTTTTAGAAAATAAAAGCTATATCCACTAAATGTTTCTATATCACCTATAATGTAAATAAAAAGTTAGAAGCAACTGAAATGGGCAATACTTGGTAAATGAGTAGATAAATTATAGATATTTCACATTATAACTACCAACCTTCTATAACATCAAGAAAAAGAATGTTTCTGATATGTTTTGCTAAAAAACAGCCGAATAAAACTTTCTGTACTTTGTTTTTTGTTTACAAGTATGTGAAATGTGAGTGCAGTACACAAGGAATTGAGGCGGTGAAACTACCGTATTTGAATAACAGAAATAGAGATAGTTTATGTTTCCAAACTTTTCTTTAAGGTTGAATCAATAAGTTTCATGAGAAAATTTTTATACAAAATAAAATCATGTGTACTCTCAGATCCTCTGGGACTGTTCAGTAATAGATACTTGAAGACAGGGCTTCCAAACTTGCTGGCATCCAAGAATTTCTCAGCATTCTTGTTAAGGAAGATACCCAGGACCCATCCCAGGTCCACTGACTCCAAATTGCCAGAGGAGGTGCCCAGGAACCCTTATTTTTAACAAGCACCGATGATCTGATAACCACTAATTTAGGGCAGCAAATGACATCATTGTGACCTGAAAGATTAAATGTCATTTCAGCCCTCCAATTGGTTTTGCTCCTATCCTTAAGTATATGTTTCTCGTTCCTCTGAATTCCCTCTTATTAAAGAACCTCAGTGAACCATCTTAATTAGCCTCCCAACCTACTTTCTGAGAGCTCGCAAAGCAGCAATGTTCTCAAGCAATACATGGTAACAGAAAAGAAACGTGGAGGCTGACTTGGAGTCCTCAGGGAATTACAGGTAGAAAGCAGACCACCATATTGTTTGTGAGATCTGACAACAGAGAAAAGGAAGCTATTTTTTTTAAGGTATTAAGTGATTGTGATGGTAGTTTAAGGAGAGGGTAATAACACAAGGAGGAAAGAGAGAGGAACACAAAATAGACCTTCCTTTGTGCCCCTGTTTCTCATTTCCTCCCCACCCCTGACCCAGGGTAAGGGTGAGAGGCCCAGGTGGTGCAGATCCTATCCAAGGACCCAGCTCAAGTTTTACTAGGCTAAATGCTGGGAAGATGTTCCCAAGGGGGATGGTGTGTTCATATACTCATTCTCAACATGTGACAGTGTGGAAGGGTGTCTCAAGAGCTTGCCAAGTGAACTATGGATGTATAACAAGGGAGTCAGGAGAAAGAACCGAGGACAGGGACTTTCCTGGTGGCACAGTGGATAAGAAACCACGTGCCAATGCAGGGGACATGGGTTTGATCCCTAGTCCTGGAAGATTCCACACGCCGTGGGGCAACTACCGCAGCCCTCATGCCCTTGAGCCCATGCTCTGCGACAAGAGGAGCCACCACAATGAGAAGTCCACCAATTGCAACTAGAGAATAGTCCCCACTTGCTGTAACCACAAAAATCCCGAGTGTAGCAACCAAGACACAGCACAGCCAAAAAAAAGAAAGAAAGAAGAAAACAAAGGCCAAAATAAGTCAAATGGCTCAGGGGCGGGGTCCTTGAATGGAGCAGACTCTCTTAGATAATAGCCCAATGCTGATGGTGACGGCAGCAGAGTTCCTAAATGCTCTTTGCTGGACTGAACAAGAGCCTCCTCCTACTGTTCACAATGCTGGTCCCACCTATAAGATTAGGTCCCTGTCTGCCATGGTTTCACATTTAATTCTGCAAGTTCGAACTTAGTGTCAGAGTCCAGCTTAGAACATTATTAGCTCAATTAGAGATTCCAACATGAGCTTTCCTCTCACCAGCCTCCTCCCTCACCTCCTGCTCTCTGAGATGACATCCCAGAACTTAAAACTACTTCTTAGTTCTGCCAAATATTGCCCCAACTCACCAGACAAAATATCCTCTGATAAGAGTATTGTGGCCCAGTTTGCCAAGCCTCTTGAGATAGTGGATTCCTGACCACTCATCCTTGGGGGCAGTTTCTCCTAAGCCCTTTATCCTTCATCCCAGCCCCTGACACTATACTTGGGTCAACCTAAGAGATGACCAATACACAAAGGACATCCGAATGATGCTCAAGGACTTTAGTTACCAGCATGCACTTGACATTTTGTAACAGGGCAATGATAAAGAAACTTTCAAAGAGATAACAATTTCTTAATTCCTTCAGAGACAACGAAGCTCAGAATTTGAGCAGGAGGGCAAGAATCCAGTTCTTTAAAACCCCTTCTCAGGGTGTTGAGAAAGGGGAACCCTCCTATATTGTTAGTGGGAATGTAAGTTGGTGCAGCCAACTGGAAAACAATATGACAGTTCCTCAAAAAATTTAAAAAAGAGTTGCCATATGATCCTGCAATCTCACTCTCAGACATATATCGGGAGAAAACCATACTTAGAAGAGACACATGCACTCCAATGTTCATAGCAGCGCTATTTACAATAGCCAGGATGTGGGAACAACCTAAGTGTCCATTGACAGATGAGTGGATAAAGAAGATAGGACCCAGGACAGGTAGGCGATGTATGTATACCTATGGCTGATTCATGTTGAGGTTTGGCAGAAATCAACAAAATTCTGTAAAGCAATTATCCTTCAATTAAAAAATAAATAAATTAAAAAAAAGAAGATAGGACACATATATACAGCGAAATACTATACAGAAATTTTAAAAGAATGAAATAATGCCATTTGCAGCAACATGGTTGGACCTAGAGTTTATCATACTAAGTAAGTCAGAGAGAGAAAGGCAAGTATCTTACGATATCACTTACTTGTGGAATCTAAAATATGACACAAATGAACCTATCTACAAGATATAAACAGACTCACAGACATACAGAATAGACTAGAGGGCTGAGGAGGAGGTGAGGGGAGGGATGGATTGCGAGTTTGGACTTAGCAGATACAAACTATTGTATATAGGATGGATAAACAACAAGGTCCTACTATATAGCCCAAGATATTCAATATCCCATGATAAACCATAATGGAAAAGAATATGAAAAGGAACATATGTATACATATGCATATGTATAACTGAATCATTTTGCTGTAGAACAGAAACTCATACAACATCATAAATCAACTCTACTTTAATCATTTTTGTTTAAAAAGTCCCTCTGGCCACTCTCACCTTCTGATATGGCCCATACTCTGTCTGTGGAGTGTATTTCTCTCTAAATAAATCCACTTCTTAAAAAAAAAAGCCCTTCTCACCGGTCTTCTGCTGTCTGAGATGTACTTGAATCAAGCAGATGGGATCTGAACCGCAACTGTTAGTTCAGACCCCACCAGACTCAGAAACATGTCAGGCACCCCTAGTCTGCAGCTCTTGCCATCTCATTTTGTTTGGTAAGTTCTTGACTGTTGACTACCATTCTGTGCCTCCAATTCTGCCATAGCTTTTGGCATCTTCTTTTCTGACAGGCAGTACATTGGCTTTGCTCCTTAACTCTACCCTCACTTCCTAATCTGGCTCTGCTGCACAACTGTCCACCATACCTACGCCCTCACACGTGCCCCCTCACACGTGGGTATGGGACAATGACCAGAGGACAATCAAGACATTTGAACTGCTGTATGTGGTGTTTCCATCCAAAGGTTGCCAGCTTTTTTATTGTTGTTGTTAAGCTTCAGAAACATTTTAGCTTGCTGCTTAGGGTTTGGGACTCCAAACCATGGTGACATTTCAATGAAGCCTAGGAAAATATGAAGCAGTTATTGACCAGTTATTGAGTCATGGACCATCATTTCTTTTGAAGCCTCTGTAGGCAGGAGTCTCTGTTTAGTCTTGAATCAGAACCACTTTCGATCCTGAAGTTTTGTAGATGAGAATCTGCCTGGGGGAATAATTTCCTTCAAATGTCAGACTCCTGTGGCTCACAATGTGGATGACAATGCCTCTACCACTGCCCAACCCCCACAGACCTTCAAGAGCTGACCCCCAATTTCATTTCAAAGACTAATAAATGTAAACATCCCTCTACTGTGCCTCATGGTCATCTAATCTTGTTCACTGGATATTTGCTCACATCTACTCTGCTAATGCACGATTCTAGCTATTCAAGGCATACATGAGTCAATATGTTTGAAAAGAATCACAAATCCAAATTTATGGGGGAAAAAAATCAAAAGTATTTATTTATCAAAAAAGTAGGATGACCTATTCTGCACAAATGAAAATCACATTTTTGGGCCAGTGCCTGAAAGCAAGAGAAAAGAAAAATTCTAAAATAGTTAACTGATGAGAAAATCTGAGTTCTAACAATACTATGAACTTTAGTACACAATTAAGCAATCTAAAAATACCAGCTTCCTCATAGACTGTGCCATGGGAGAAGGAATGGGGAAACACACAAACAGAGAAAAGCCAAAGGCACCCCACTCCAGTACTCTTGCCTGGAAAATCCCATGGAAGGAGGAGCCTGGTAGGCTGCAGTCCATGGGGTCGCTAAGAGTCGGACACGACTGAAGCGACTTAGCAGCAGCAGCAGCATACCATGTCTAAGGAATAGCTGTGGAGTTTATTTACAATGAAGATTTTCAGAGGTTCTGATTTGGTAGATTTTGCATAAGGCCTAAGAAACGTCATTTTTAACAAATGCTCCAGATTCTTCAGATGCAAGTTTCTGGCCCCACTTCTGAGACATGCTGATCCATAGCAACAAGAGATGGGGGCAGATCATGCCTAGCTGTCCCAACACTTAATTGGAACACTGAGATTCAAATATCCAGCTGCCCTGCTATCAACTCACCATCTCTCACCATCCTTCATTAAAACATCATCTGAATGTGAGATAAAGGGACTATAGGAAGTGAAAGAGCCTGACATTTAAACTTCCTTTGCTTTATGGCAAATCCACTTATGTGAAGAGGTGAACTATGAAGTCAAGAATGTGGAGTCCCATGATGAGACTTGTTTTCTTATGAGGGGAACAAGATAGCTAACTCTCTCTGCTCTCCACCATCTGAGGATACAACAAGGGACCATCCAGGGGCTTCCCTGGTGGTCCAGTGGCTAAGACTCCATGTTCCCAAGGCAGGGGGCCCAAGTTTGATCCCTGATCAGGGAATTAGACCCCACAAGCCACAATTAAGAGTTCACATGCTGCAAGCCAAACAAATAAAAATAAGACCAGTGCAGCCAAATATATACTTTTTTAAAAAAAGGCACTAGCTGAGACTACCTAGGGAGCGAATATAAGAATAAAGAGATGGTCAAGGGCTGAGCCCTAGGGCATCACAATGTTAGGAGATCAGGGAAATGAAGAGAGAACAAAAGAAGAGACTGGTTGGATAGAAGAAAAATCAGGATGACATACAAGCTGAGAGCCAGATGCAGAAAGTATTTTAAAAAGGATAGAATGACTAACTGTCACAAATGTCCCTGACAAGTCAAATAAGATGGGAACTAACAACTGGCCATTAGATTTAGCAATGAGCAGCTCCCAGAGACCTTATTAAGAGCAATATTGAAGATGTGGCCAGGGTAAAAGCCTGATTACAGGGGAATCAAGACAGAATAAGAGAAGAGAAATTAGAGGTAGCAAATGGGGCCAAATCTTTAGGGAAGTTTTACTGTGAAAGGAAGGGGAGAGATGGAGTAGTAACTGGAAGGTCAAGTTACCTCAAGTTAATGTGAGGTCAAGAGTTTTTGTTTGTTTTTTCCTTAAGATGGGAAAACTAATGGCATTTATGTATGGTGAGGAGAAATACCAAGTAAAGAGAGAACTTTTAATAGAAAGAGAAATTGCTGGAGTGATTCCTTGAATAGAGGAGGGAAGACGGCATCTACTGCACATGCAGAAAGGTTAGCCCTCGCTGGGAACTAGAAAATTCATCCAGGAACTGCCCTGGTTGTCCAGTGGTTAAGACTCCCTGATTCCAATGTAGGGGGCATGGGTTTGGCTCCTGGTCAGGGAACTAAGATTTCACATGCCATGCAGCATGGCTAAATAATAAAAAATAAAAAGACAGAAAATTCATCCAAAGTAACAAAAGAAAGTCAGAGTTCATGGGTAGGTACAGGTCAGTGAGTACATGTGAAATGAGGAGCTTGTAGAAGTCCTCTTCTGATTTCGTCCTCTTTGTCACTGAAGCAATTAGAAGTCAGATCAATAACTGAATGTAGATGGGGAGATGGAAAAATATTTAAAGTTAGAGAAGAGAGAAGATGGTGTGAAATAATCATTAGAAAAACAGTAGAGGAAATGAACTTGGAAAGTGTACAGTGATTGCAGAGTGGCAGTAAGGTACATTTGAGAGTCATGATCATGAATTTAAAGTAAGAACAATCAGCATGGTTTAGTTTTTTGGGGTTTTTGTTTTTGTTTTTGGCAGTCACATTCAGTTCTCTAATACAGGCAGGAGTAAGTAGAGAACTGCACCTAATCATACTTTAACCATATTATAAACTGTCACCCTGCTAATTTAACTTATATGCAGAGTATATCATGAGAAATGCTGGGCTGGATGAAGCACAAGCTGGATTCAAGATTGCCGGGAGAAATATCAGTAACCTCAGATATGCAGATGACACCACCTTTATGGCAGAAAGTGATGAAGAACTAAAGAGCTTCTTAATGAAAGTGAAAGAGGAAGAGTGAAAAAGATGTCTTAAAGCTCAACATTCAGAAAACTAAGATCATGGCATCTGGTCCCTTCACTTCATGGCCAATAGATGGGGAAACAGTGGAAACAGTGGCAGACTTTATTTTGGGGGGCTCTAAAATCACTGCAGATGGTGACTGCAGCCAAGAAATTAAAAGATGCTTACTCCTTGAAAGGAAAGTTATGACCAACCTAGACAACATATTCAAAAGCAGAGACATTACTTTGCCAACAAAGGTCCGTCTAGTCAAGGCTTTGGTTTTTCCAGTAGTCATGTATGGATGTGAGAGTTGGACTATAAAGAAAGCTGAGCACCAAAGAATTGATGCTTTTGAACTGTGGTGTTGGAGAAGACTCTTGCGAGTCCCTTGGACTGCAAGGAGATCCAACCAGTCCATCCTAAAGGAAATCAGTCCTGAATATTCATTGGAAAGACTGATGCTGAAGCTAAAGCTCCAATACTTTGGCCACCTGATGCGAAGAACTGACTCATTTGAAAAGAGCCTGATATTGGGAAAGACTGAAGGCGAGAGGAGAAGGGGACGACAGAGGATGAGAAACTCAATGGACATGAGTTTGGGTAAACTCTGGGGGTTGGAAATAGACAGGGAGGACTCACATGCTGCAGTCCATGGGTCATAAAGAGTCAGACATGACTGAGCGAATGAACTGAACTGAAACCATAGTTTATCCAGAAGTATGATAAAGCACTGGAAGAGGGCATGGCAATCTACTTCAGTATTCTTGCCTAGAGAATACCATGGACAGAGAAGTCTGGCAGGTCTACAGTCCATAAGGTCTCAAAGAGTCAGACATGACTGAAGTGACTGAGCATGCACAAGCACACATAATAAAGCAAGAAAGGGCAAGCGAGTAGAGGATTTCTACAAGGGAGTAAAGATCATAACTATCAGTGGAATTTTAGCAGAGTTAGGCAGGAAGAGATGTTATGAGAAGGATGAGGAACAGGAAAAAACTAGTGTGATCAATGGAGGTAGGTCCCAGTGGGTTCAGAGGATTCTTAACAATAAGGTATTAGAGGCAGTGAGCTGCAAAGACAGGAAGAGATGGCCAGAGATTGGGATGTTTGAAACAGGTAGAAAAAATTGCAGTCACTGATAATGACATGGTCTACTACATGACTATGAGAGTAAGTAGCTGTGATAGAATGGAAGATAAGATCACTGGGAGAAGAAGAGAGATTAGAGAGAATGTATTGATCATGTTTTTTATTTTCTGTATCTTACAATGCTTTGACATCTCGGGGCATTTCAACCTGGGGAAGGACTGGTCCTCCCAGGGTTAGCATATTCCCTGAGATAGCAAACAACTTGTCTTTTTTTTTTTTTTCCTCTCCAAACTTTAAGCTTTTTATTTTGTATTGGGGTATAGTCAATTAACAATGTTGTGATAGTTTCAGGTGAACTGTGAAGGGACTCAGCCAGACATATACACGTATCCATTCTCCCCCAGAAAACAACTGGTCTTTGAACATGCCTTTGATATGCACACTGACCAATTCAGAATCCAACCAACTCCTTTTATCAGCCTCTGGTAGTTTGGAACACTAAACCCTTGCCATAAACCATGCCAGAGAAAAGTACAGTGGAACCAGAGATAACCCAGGAGCCTAGAGTCTGCTGAAATTATTCAAGCTATCCAATCCTAAACTTAGTCAACTTGCCTCCCTTGCTTCACCCATTCTGTCCTATAAAAAACACAATAAAGGCTGCAGCCATACCTTCCTCTCTGTTCCTTGCACGTGGGGAAGAACCGTGATTCTTCCCCACGTGACTTCACGTGGAGTCGGGGAGAGAGGACTGTGTGTGTGTGGCGTGCCTCTTCCTCTTGGGAATTGTAAGTGATAAACTCTCCTTTCAAAGTAGTTGTCTTTGACTCTTGTCATCTTACATTATACCTGATGAAAACAAAATCCTGGATACATTTAAAAATAGAGCATAAAGAAAATGAGAACACTTGCAAGAGTCATTGGCACATGGTAAGTATTCAAAGAATTAGAGCTGTTATCATTCTCTGGGTGCCTCATTGGCATTTAATCTCACTAGGCCCCAAATCAAACTCATTTTCTCTCCTCCCACCCCCAACCTGAGCCTTTCTGATAGTCCTAATGTTCATTAACGGCCCATCCGGTCACCCCATTGGTGAATTTGTGTAAGAGTGTCACCTTTTAACTCTTTTTCCAGTACCTGATTTCCAACATCCAGTCATTAAGTAGTGTCCATTTTTTTTTCATTTTTGGCAATTTTACAGTTTCTGTGCATTTCTCTTTTCCATCCTAAAAGTCTCTGCTCTATTTCAGTCCCCAAATCTTATTTTTCTGTAACTACCACTCTATCCTCCTAATAGGCATCACTACCTACCAACTCTCTGCCTTCTAATGTAGTCTCTCTATTATTACTAGAATCATTTTCCTGAAACACACCACTGATCAAGTCTTTTCTCCAACTCAAGATGGCTCCCAGTTGCCCACAGCAATAGTTTTCAAGTATTTGTAGAATAGTATATTTTGATAAATTTCCTCAGGGAACAAAAGAAATATTGAATGAGATGAGTCTTGGATCTTCCCACTTGGCTTTAATTAGAAAAGATCTGCCTTTATCTGTTCTCTGTATTAGGAGTCTTGAAAGATATCCATCGTAAAAAATCAATTTCACTACTTTATCAGTCTGGGTCCAATCAAGAGAGAGAAACCATATAGTAATTTGAACACGAAAACTTTAATATCAGGATTGAATATAGTAGCAGATTGAACAATGAGAGGTTGGCTAGTAAGCAATAAAGAGAACTCTAAAGAATACAGAGATGGCAAATATAAGGAGCAGCCATATTCTTTGAACTAAGATACAACATTGAAGGAAGAGGCTCCTCAAGGCTGAGACCCTGATTTTGTGGGAGAGCAGAGCTGTGGTTCATAGGACAGCAGGAAAGTTGCTGTTGTGTCGTACTGTGCTGACAAAAGTTGCTGGAAAAAACCCACCCTCTAGAACTTACTGAAAGAGAAAACTGTTCTCCAGGAGGGAGACCAGAGGCACTTTAATACAAAACCACCAAGGGAGGAGGAGGTGCCAGGGAGAGCTGCTGATCACAGGGTGCTGCTCCTAACACCATTTAGGAGCTGGTGAAGGAGAAGCCACCCACATGCTTACTGTAGGAGCCTGTCAAGCAAGCTCACAGGAACCAGCAAGAAAACCCTTTTCTGCTGCAACATCTCTCCAGGAAGGAAAACATATTCACAGGGCAGGCAAAAAGAGTGAATTTAGAGCTCAGAGGCAATAAATTGATAACTGACACAAGAATTTTAAAAGAATTAAGAACAAAAAGAATCCTCACTGGTCTACAGAATTAAAGTTCAAAATCCTGTACCCACCTGCATTTTTCCGATCTTCTGGGTGTTTACATAGTTCATTTATTTGCTCTTACTGTTCCTCTTGTTTGAAATGTCCTCGTGCCATTCTTCACTCTTCCCAGGTGACTCAAGTGGTAAAGAATTCACCTGCCAACGCAGGAGACTCAGGAGATGTGGGTTCAATCCCTGGGTCAGGAAGACCCCCCCCAGAAGATCCCCAGAGAAGGAAATGGCAATCCACTCCAGTATTCTTGTCTGGGAAATCCCGTGAGCAGAGGAGCCTGATGGGCTACAGTCCATGGGGTCACAAAGAGTCAAACTCACTAAACATGCATGTTCAGATTTTATTTTCTTGGGTTCCAAAATCAGTGTGGATGGTGACTGCAGCCATGAAATTAAAAGACGCTTGCTCCTTTCCTTGGAAGGAAACCAATAACAAACCTAGACAGTATATTAAAAAGCACAGATATGACTTTGCTGACAAAGGTCTGAATAGTCAAAGCTTTGGTTTTTCCAGTAGTCATGTACGGATATGAGAGTTGGACCATAAAATAGACTGAGTGCTGAAGAACTGATGCTTTAAAACTGTGGTGCTGGAGAAGACTCTTGAGAGTCCCTTGGACTGACTGCAAGGAGGTCAAACCAGTCAATCCTAAAGGAGATCAACCCTGAATATTCATTGGAGGGACTGATGCTGAAGCTGAAGCTCCACTACTTTGGCCACCTGATGTGAAGAACCTGGAAAAGACCCTGATGGGAAAGACTGAAGGCAAAAGGAGAAGGGGGCAGCAGAGGATGAGATAGATAACATCACCAACTCCATGGACATGAATTTGAGCAACCTCTGGGAGACAGTGATGGAGAAGGGAGCCTGGCGTACTGTAGTCCATGGGGTTGCAAAGAGTTGGACACGACTTAGCAACTGAACAACAATATAACTTCCTTCACTTTTTAATTTAGAAAGCTTCCACAAGTATCCCAATACCCCATCTTTCTAGGTAAAGGTGAAATGTAACCTTTGTGAAGCTTTCCTTGATTCTTTAAGTTGGATTAACTACTACTTCGGAGAAGGCAATGGCACCCCACTCCAGTACTCTTGCCTGGAAAATCCCATGGATGGAGGAGCCTGGTGGGCTGCATGCAGTCCATGGGGTCGCTAAGAATCGGACACGACTGAGCGATTTCACTTTCACTTTTCACTTTCATGCATTGGAGAAGGAAATGGCAACTCACTCCAGTATTCTTGCCTGGAGAATCCCAGGGACGGGGGAGCCTGGTGGGCTGCCATCTATGGGGTCGCACAGAGTCGGACACGACTGAAGTGACTTAGCAGCAGTAGCAGCAGCAACTACTACTTACATGTTCCCATAATTTTTGTTTATATACTTTTCTAATGGCAGGAGAGAACACAATTAGCTGAATCACTTTGTATCAAAAATATTCCATGAAATCTACCTTTTCTTTCCAAATATACAACTTTGTGCTAAATCACTTCAGTTGTGTCTGACTCTTTGCTTTCCTATGGACCGTAGCCTGCCAGGCTCCTCTGTCAACCAGATTCTCCAGGCAAGAATACTGGAGTGGGTTGCCATGCCCTCCTTCCAGGGATCTTCCCCACCCAGGGACTGAATCTGCATCTCTTACATCTTCTGCATTGGAAGGTAGGTTCTTTACCTCTAGTGCCACCTGGGAAGACCTAGATAACTTTAGAAAGACTATATATGAAGAAATAAAGAGACACTGGTCCAGTCAGCCAGGCCAATGGAATCAGTTCAGCAGATCTATGTGGTAACCAATATTGCAGTCAGATTCACATTCTCTCAAGGATGTGAAACATTTATCTTAGTATCTCCCTAGTGCCTTATCCATCTAGCAACCAATAAACACTTGCTGAACTGAAAGTTTAGTGAGCTATCTTTCCCTATACTCAAAGTTTTAAATTTAAAGAATACCTCTAATGATAGAATTTCAGACACGAGTTGTGACAGGAAACTGCTCATCTAGTCTTAAAATGTGTCTTAAAAGACATAGTTAAAGAAGAGTAATGTTGGAGGTATTGCACTTTTTGATTTCAAAATTTATTATAAAGTTATAGTAATCAAAACTGGGTGTTACTAGCATAAAGGCAGGTATATAGACCAAAGGAATAGACTAGACAGTCCAAAAATAAGCCCACTTATTATATGTGATCAAAAAATCTATGACAAGGATGCCAAGATCATTTAATGGAGAAAGGACAGGCTCTTCAAAAATGATACTAGGGAAACTGGGTATCTAGGCAAAGGATCTATGCAGAGAAGGTTGACCCTTACTTTCTGGTGGGTTAGTTGCTAAAGTTATGTCCGACTCTTATGACCCCATGGACTATAGCCAGTCCTCTGTCCATGGAATTTCCCATGGAGAGGGTAGCAGTTTCCTTCTTCAGGAAATCTTCCTGACCCAGGCATTGAACCGGGGTCTCTTGAATTGCTGGCCAACTCTTTATGGATTGAGCCACCAAAGAAGTTCAAATTAACTCTGAATAGATCATAGACCTAAACGTAAGTTCTAAAATTGTATCTCTCCTTTAAAAAAAACATAGACAATAGCTTCGTGACACTGGATTTGGCTGGCAATCATTTCTTGTATATGACACTAAAAACACAGGCAACAAAAGAAAAAAATAAATAAAAGGGGACTACATCAAACTTAAAAACCTTTGGGCATCTAAGGACACAATCTACATAGTGAAAAGACAACCAATAGAATGGGAGAAACTATTTGCATGTTGCTAATATCCAGAATAAAAAGAACTCCAACAACTCAACAACAAAAACAATTAAAAAACTGAGCAATGACTTGAATAGACATTTCTCCAGGAATGATCTACAAATAGTCAACAAGCATATGCTTGATATGAGTAATAATTAGGGAAATGAAAAATAAAACCCTGAGGAGATATCACCTCACACTCATTAGGGTGGCTACTATCAAAAAAACAGAAAATTACAAGTGTTGGCAAAAGTGTGGAGAAATTGAAACCCCCGTGCACTGTTGTTGGTGATGCAAAATAGTGTTGCTGCTATGGAAAACAGTATGGTAGTTTCTCAAAAAGTTAAAATGAAAATACCATATGATCCAGCAATCCCATCTCTGAGCATATATCAAGAACTGGGAGCAGGATCATGAAGAAATATTTGCACACCCCTGTTTATAGCCACATTATTCACAATAGCCAAGAGGTGGAAGCAACTGAAGTGTCCAGTGATGGATAAACAAAATCGAGTACATACATATGATAGAATATTATACAGTCTTAAAAGGAAAGAAATTCTGACACATGCTACAACATGGATGAAACTTGAGGACATTATCTTAAGTGAGATAAACTAGTCACAAAAAGATAAATGGAATAATTCCATTATATAAGTAGTCAAATTCATTGAAATAGAAAGTAGCATGGAGGCTGCGAAGGGCTGAGGGCAGGGAGGAATGAGTAGTTGGTGTTTAATGAACACAGGGTTTCAGTTTTGCAGGATGAAAACTTTCCAGAGATCGATTGCACAGCAATGTTACTATACTTAACATTACTGAACTATACTTTTAGAGAATGTGAAGTCAAGTGGGCCTTAGAAAGCATCACTATGAACAAAGCTAGTGGAGGTGATGGAATTCCAGTTGAGCTATTCCAAATCCTGAAAGATGATGCTGTGAAAGTGCTGCACTCAATATGCCAGCAAATTTGGAAAACTCAGCAGTAGCCACAGGACTGGAAAAGGTCAGTTTTCATTCCAATCTCAAAGAAAGGCAATGCCAAAGAATGCTCAAACTACTGCACAATTTCACTCATCTCACATGCTAGTAAAGTAATGCTCAAAATTCTCCAAGCCAGGCTTCAGCAATACATGAACCGTGAACTTCCTGATGTTCAAGCTGGGTTTAGAAAAGGCAGAAGAACTAGAGATCAAATTGCCAACATCCGCTGGATCATGGAAAAAGCAAGAGAGTTCCAGAAAAACATCTAGTTCTGCTTTATTGACTATGCCAGAGCCTTTGACTGTGTGGATCACAATAAACTGTGGAAAATTCTGAAAGAGATGGGAATACCAGACCACCTGACCTGCCTCTTGAGAAATCTGTATGCAGGTCAGGAAGCAACAGTTAGAACTGGACATGGAACAACAGACTGATTCCAAATAGGAAAAGGAGTATGTCAAGGCTGTATATTGTCACCCTGTTTATTTAACTTATATGCAGAGTACATCATGAGAAACACTGGGCTGGAAGAAACACAAGCTGGAATCAAGATTGCTGGGAGAAATATCAATAACCTCAGATATGCAGATGACCCTTATGGCAGAAAAGTGAAGAGGAACTAAAAAGCCTCTTGAGGAAGGTGAAAGAGGAGAGTGAAAAAGTAGGCTTAAAGCTCAACGTTCAGAAAATGAAGCTCATGGCATCCGGTCCCATCACTTCATGGGAAATAGATGGAGAAACAGTGGAAACAGTGTCAGACTTAATTTTTTTGGACTCCAAAATCACTGCAGATGGTGACTGCAGCCACGAAATTAAAAGACGCTTACTCCTTGGAAGGAAAGTTATGACCAACCTAGATAGCATATTCAAAAGCAGAGACATTACTTTGCCAACAAAGGTTCGTCTAGTCAAGGCTATGGTTTTTCCTGTGGTCATGTATGGATGTGAGAGTTGAACTGTGAAGAAGGCTGAGCGCCGAAGATTGATGCTTTTGAACTGTGGTGTTGGAGAAGACTCTTGAGAGTCCCTTGGACTGCAAGGAGATCCAACCAGTCCATTCTGAAGGAGATCAGCCCTGGGATTTCTCTGGAAGGAATGATGCTAAAGCTGAAACTCTAGTACTTTGGCCACCTGATGCGAAGAGTTGACTCATTGGAAAAGACTCTGATGCTGGGAGGGATTGGGGGCAGGAGGAGAAGGGGACGCCAGAGGATGAGATGGCTGGATGGCATCACTGACTTGATGGACGTGAGTCTGAGTGAACTCCGGGAGTTGGTGATGGACATGGAGGCCTGGCGTGCTGCAATTCATGGGTGGCAAAGAGTCGGACACGACTGAGCAACTGAACTGAACTGAAGGTGCTAAGTTTTGTGTTATATGTTTTTTTCTGCATAAAAAGGAAAAAGTATATATGGTAATCAGAATCCATTGAAACTCTCAAACCTCTTTTTATTTAGTCTATTTTATAAGTTGCAAATCTGCTAACAGTAAATACAATGTCTGGGTTTAATATACTCTTTTCATTGTAAAGTCCATCTTGTGAAGGTACCATTAAATAGCTTAGCCCCTACCTTACTTCACTGCACCCAACCCAATCCTATCCCCCCAACACACACCCTAACCAGGAGGGCAGACGGATAACGGGGCCCAGGATCAGTTCAGTTCAGTTCAGTCGCTCAGTCATGTCCGACTCTTTGCGACCTCATGAACCGCAGCACGCCAGGCCTCCCTGTCCATCACCAACTCCCAGAGTCTACCCAAACTCATGTCCATTGAGTCGGTGATGCCATCCAACCATCTCATCCTCTCTTGTCCCCTTCTCCTCCTGCCCTTATCTTTCCCAGCATCAGGGTCTTTTCAAATGAGTCAGCTCTTCGCATCAGGTGGCCAAAGTATTGGAGTTTCAGCTTCAACATCAGTCCTTCCAATGAATATTCAGCACTGATTTCCTTTAGGTGGTTGGATCTCCTTGCAGTCCAAGGGACTTTCAAAAGTCTTCTCTAACACCACAGTTCGAAAGCATCAATTCTTCAGCGCTCAGCTTTCTTTATAGTCCAACTCTCACACCTATACATGACTACCAGGGAAACCATAGCCTTGACTAGGTGGACCTTGGTTGACAAAGTAATGTCTCTGCTTTTTAATATGCTGTCTATACAGTAACTGTCTCACGTTAAATTGACTTGAATGTCTTTAATCTAGGGAATCAAAAGCTCACCCATTTGCTGTCTCCCGTCAGCCTCAGATTAACTTTGTGAGATAAAGAAGGAAGGTATAAATAATGAAACTAGAAACACAGAGATCTAAAAATGCATAGGTCCATCCTGTACTTGAGATCATCATCCTGCAACGGTGTAAAAATCCTGCTGATGGTGTAAAACCACACTTACAACTCAGAACTCCTAAAATTTCAAATATTTGTTTTAGTTACAAGTATTTGTTTTGATCAGGAAATGTCTCCAAAACAAGCATTTGTTTCAATAATTGAAACGAAGCAATCATTTATTTTGAAATGTTCACTTAAAAAAAAAGATGTGTAAGAAATATAGGGGCACAGATCCAATATACATAAACAGAGGATAATTTAAGTGGGCTTACTGGCAGGAAGTGGTTTAAATTGTTTCCAAAGTTTTATTTTCTGTTTAGCTCAGGGGTCAGCCTGCCCTAGATGTTAACTAGTTGACCACATGTGGAGAGATAAGGGAGCAGGAAGGCTTTCCCCACGTCCATTTCAAGCCAAACAAAACTGCACATAACTAGTGGATTCACCGAATAGATGAAGGCAGTGATGATTCACTTTTTAAAAGATTTTCTACGGGTTTCCTTTATAATGAAAAAGCATGATTCCATTTACAGAAGTTCAATTTCAATCCAATCTACCAAGAAAGTATCTAACTCCAATAAAACAAGGTAAAAAGTGAATTCATTTCAGATCAAATTGAAACAGGTTCTATGAAGATATAGCTTCCCTGGTGGTTCAGCTGGTAAAGAATCTGCCTGCAAGGCGGGAAACCTGGGTTCAATGACTTCAAAGAATTTTATGATGTGAAACAATGATAGGTAAAATTACCAACAGTTTACAGACCCATGAGTGAAGAAAAGATGCCAACTCTAATAAGCTACCCACAGCACTTCCAGTTCATTTCCTTGCTGTAGTTGTTACCTGCTTTTCCTCAGCCCTTAGTCATGCCTGGCTTTCTCTGCAGTTTCTACCATGCAACAATTAGATTCCAAACCAAAGCTGAAAACCAAAAGATATATTGGAGATTTTAAGATTAAGACCCCCCCCTCCAAAAAAAAAGAGAAAGCTTCAAAATTCAGTGATTTTTGCACCTTTATCTTTGTCATAGGCTATTATAAGGATGGGCTTCCAAGGTGGCTCAGTAGTAAAGAATCTGCCTGCTAATGTAGGAGACGGGCGTTCGATCCCTGGGTCAGGAAGATCCCCTGGAGGAGGGATAGGCTACCCACTCCAGTACTCTTGGGCTTCCCTCGTGGCTCAGCTCGTAAAGAATCCACCTGCAATGTGGGAGACCAGGGTTCAATCCCTGGGTTGGGAAGATCCCCTGGAGAAGGGAAAGACTACCCACTCCAGTATTCTGGCCTGGAGAATTCCATGGACTGTATAGTCCATGGGGTCACAAAGAGTCGGACACGACTGAGTGACTTTCACTCACAGAGAATCCCTTGGACAGAGGAGCCTGGCGGGCTACAGTCCATAGGGTCACAAAGAGCCAGACACGACTGAAGCAATTGAGCAGGCACGTAGGTTATATATGAAAGTTGTTAGGAGAGTAAATCCTAAGAGTTCTCACCACAGGAAAAAAAATTTTCTGTTTCTTTCATTTTGTACCTACATGAGATGATGGATGTTCACTAAATTTATTGTGATTATCATTTCATGATGTATGTAAGTCAAGTCATTATGCTGTACACATTAAACTTATACAGTGATGTATAACAACTATATCTCCAGAAAATTGGAAGGTAAAAAAAAAAAAAGATAGTACAAACTCTCGTATGCTCTTCATCCGGATTCACCAAGTGTTAACGTTTATCATATTTGCTTTACTCATCTCATTCTCTGTCTACATATTGAACCACTGAAGAGCAAACAGAGACATCATGACCCATTTATGACCCCAAATATTTCAATGTGTATTTCCTAAGAAGAAGGACATTCTCTTACAAGACCACAATGCTGCTGCTGCTGCCAAGTCGCTTCAGTCGTGTCCGACTCTGTGCGACCCAATGGATGGCAGCCCACCAGGCTCCCCCGTCCCTGGGATTCTCCAGGCAAGAACACTGGAGTGGGTTGCCATTTTCTTCTCCAATGCATGAAAGTGAAAAGTGAAAGTGAAGTCGCTCAGTCATGTCCAACCCTCAGCGACCCCATGGACTGCAGCCTTCCAGGCTCCTCCGTCCATGGGATCCTCCAGGCAAGAGTACTGGAGTGGGGTGCCATTGCCTTCTCCACAAGACCACAATAAAATGATCCAAATCAAGAAACTTAATATGATTACATTAAGTTTCATAGTAATATGAAATGAAACTTAATATGATTACAATTTAAACACAATATGATAACAATTTAAATTTAAATACAATTAAAAATTACAAATTTTGCTAATTCTCACAGTAGTGTTCTCACTACATTCTTTCTAATCCATGATCCAGTCCAGGATTACCCTTGCATTTAGTTGTCTTGTTGCTTTAGTCTCTTTTAATCTGTTACAAATTCATAGTCTTTGTCTTTCATGACAGTAATCATTTTTTAGATTATGGGGCAACTTACCTGGTAGTCTGGTGGTTAAGAATCCGCCTGCCAATGCAGAGGACATGGTTGCAATCTTTGGTCCGGGAAGATTCCACATTCCATCATGGGGCAACTACTGAAGCCCTCGAGCTTTAGAGTCTGTGTTCTGCAATAAAAGCCAACTCAATGAGAAGCCCTCACACCTCAACTAAAGAGTAGTCCCCATCTGTCACAACTAGAGAAATCCCGTGAGCAGCAACAAAGACCCAGCACAGCCAAAAATAAAAATAAATAAATAAAAATTAAAAAAAATTATGGGGTAGTACCTAGATTTGTCTACCTCAAATACAGGTTATGCATTTTTGGTAGGAATACCACATTATGCTATGTCCTTTTCAAGCTATCATATCAGGAGCTACATGATGTCAATTCCACTCATAACTCGTGAAGTTAATTTTGATCATTTGGTTATGGTGGTGTCCACCAAATCTCTCTATTGCAAACTTTTTTTTATCTTGTAATTGATAATTAATTTGTGGGGGTTATTTTGAATCTATGTAAATATTATTTTCCAGATCACACTCTTATTTTCTCATTTTAGCATCTTTTGATGATTCTTGCCTAAATCAATTTTTTATGGAGATATAATTCACATACTATAAAGTTCACTATTTTAAAAAATTTTTATTTTTTCCTTTATTTGGCTGGGTTGTTAGAACACAAGCTCTTTCATTGTGGCCCTGGGCTTTAGTTGTGGCATGTAGTCAGAGTGCACAAGCTCCATAATTGCCACACACAGGCTTAGTTGCCCAAGCATGTAGGATCTTAGTTCCCTGACCAGGGATGGAACCCGAATTGTCTGCATTGGAAGGTGCATTCTTAACCACTGGTCCACCAAGGAAGTCCCAAAATTCACTATTTTAAAGTGTAGGGTTCAGAGGTGTACCCATCACCATTGTCTAATTCCATAACATTTTCATCGCCCCAGAAAAAAACCCTATACCCCTTAGCAGTCGTTCCCCTTTCCTCTGCTGTTTCCAGCCTCTCAGAACCAGTAATCTACTTTCTGTCTTTATTGTTTTGGCTATTTCAGGCATCTCATATCAATGGATTCATACAATATGTGGTCCTTTGGGTCTTGCTTCTTTAATTGAAAACATTTTTAAGGCTCATTCATATGGCAGTTTTAATCAATCCTACATTCCTTTTTTGGAGAAGGCAATGGCACCCCACTCCAGTATTCTTGCCTGGAAAATCCCATGGGCTGAGGAGCCTGGTAAATCAATCATTAGTATGGTTCTTGGAAAATGATGATATTCTACATTGTTTCATCTACACTTACTACTGTTGTTGTTCAGTTGCTCAGTCATGTCCAACTCTTTGTGACCCAATGGACTGCAGCACACTAGGCTTCCCTGTCCTTCACTATCTCCCTGAGTTTGCTCAAATTCATGTTCACTGAGTCCATGATGCCATCCAAACATCTTGTCCTCTGTCTCCTCCTTCTTCTCCTGCCTTCAATCTTTCCCAGCATCAGGGTCTTTTCTAATAAGTCAGGTCTTCACATCAGGTGGCCAAAGTATTGGAGCTTCAGCTTCAGCATCAGTCCTTCCACTGAATATCTGGGGTTGATTTCCTTTAGAATTGACTGGTTTGATCTCCTTGCAGTGCAAGGGACTGTCAAGAGTCTTCTCCAACACCACAGTTCAAAGGCATCAATTCTTCAGCACTCAGCCTCCTTTATGGTCCAACTCTCACATCCCTACATGACTACCACAAAAACCACAGCTTTGACTATACGGACCTTTGTCAGCAAAGTCTGACTCTGCTTTTTAACACACTGTCTGGTTTTGTCACACTTATTCTTCCAAGGTGAAGATGATGCTGTGAAAATGCTGCACTCACTATGCCAGCAAATTTGGAAAACTCAGCAGTAGCCACAGGACTGGAAAAGGTCAGTTTTCATTCCAATCCCAAAGAAAGGCAATGCCAAAGAATGCTCAAACTACTGCACAATTTCACTCATCTCACATGCTAGTAAAGTAATGCTCAAAATTCTCCAAGCCAGGTTTCAGCAATACATGAACCGTGAACTTCCTGATGTTCAAGCTGGTTTTAGAAAAGGCAGAGGAACCAGAGATCAAATTGCCAACATCCGCTGGATCATGGAAAAAGCAAGAGTTCCAGAAAAACATCTAGTTCTGCTTTATTGACTATGCCAGAGCCTTTGACTGTGTGGATCACAATAAACTGTGGAAAATTCTGAAAGAGATGGGAATACCAGACCACCTGACCTGCCTCTTGAGAAATCTGTATGCAGGTCAGGAAGCAACAGTTAGAACTGGACATGGAACAACAGACTGGTTCCAAATAGGAAAAGGAGTACGTCAAGGCTGTACATTGTGACCCTGCTTATTTAACTTATATGCAGAGTACATCATGAGAAACGCTGGACTGGAAGAAACACAAGCTGGAATCAAGATTGCCGGGAGAAATATCAACCTCAGATATGCAGATGACCCTTATGGCAGAAAGTGAAGAGGAACTAAAAGCCTCTTGATGAAAGTGAAAGTGGAGAGTGAAAAAGTTGGCTTAAAACTCAACATTCAGAAAACTAAGATCATGACATCCGGTCCCATCACTTCATGGGAAATAGATGGGGAAACAGTGGAAACAGTGTCAGACTTTATTTTTTGGGGCTCCAAAATCACTGCAGATGGTGACTGCAGCCATGAAATTAAAAGACGCTTACTCCTTGGAAGGAAAGTTATGACCAACCTAGATAGCATATTCAAAAGCAGAGACATTACTTTGCCAACAAAGGTCCGTCTAGTCAAGGCTATGGTTTTTCCTGTGGTCATGTATGGATGTGAGAGTTGGACTGTGAAGAAGGCTGAGCGCCGAAGAATTGATGCTTTTGAACTGTGGTGTTGGAGAAGACTCTTGAGAGTCCCTTGGACTGCAAGGAGATCCAACCAGTCCATCCTAAAGGAGATCAGCCCTGGGATTTCTTTGGAAGGAATGATGCTAAAGCTGAAACTCCAGTACTTTGGCCACCTCATGAGAAGAGTTGACTCACTGGAAAAGACTGATGCTGGGAGGGATTGGGGGCAGGAGGAGAAGGGGACGCCAGAGGATGAGATGGCTGGATGGCATCACTGACTTGATGGACGTGAGTCTGAGTGAACTCCGGGAGTTGGTGATGGACATGGAGGCCTGGCGTGCTGCAATTCATGGGTGGCAAAGAGTCGGACACGACTGAGCAACTGAACTGAACTGATTCTTCCAAGGAGCAAGTGTCTTTTAATTTCATGGTTGCAGTCACTGCCCTCAGTGATTTTGGAGCCCAAGAAAATAAAGTCTGTCACTGTTTCCATTGTCTCTCCATGTATTTGCCATGAAGTGATGGGACCAGGTGCCATGATCTTACTTCACTTACTAGTTAACATTATTTTTATCTCCCTTTATCAGGGAAGCACTTTAGGAAAAATTGCACTGTGAAGTCAATTTCACACACGGTTCCTCTGCCCTCAAGTCGTTTCCAATCTTAGATGAAAGGTCTTACAGTGACCACCTTTTCAGGAGTTTACGTGATCTTCTCTCCTTCCCACTTGAACTAGCATCAGTGTCTCTCTCTGCCTGTCACCCCATAGGCTCCTCCCCCTCCTCCAGGTGCCCCTCCCGGCAGCTCAAGAGAAGGAAGTGACGCACCGGAAGTGTCCCTGTTCCCCTTGCAGAGGGGGGAAGGAATCAAACCCCCAAGATGGCGGCGGCGTCGGAGGAGCGGATGGCTGAGGAAGGAGGCGGCGGTCACGGCGACGGCGGCTCCCCTTCGGCCATCGCCTCTACCCAGCGACTGCCCCCACCGCCCCCGCCCCAGCCCCCGCAGCCGGGGTCCCAGGCGCCCCCAGCCCCGGCGCTGGCTCCGGACCAGCTGCCTCAAAACAACACGCTGGTGGCGCTGCCCATCGTAGCCATCGAGAACATCCTCAGCTTTATGTCCTACGACGAAATTAGCCAGCTCCGTCTGGTGAGGCCCCCTGGGGACCCTTGCCGCCCACTCCGAGAGCCGAGGTCTGGGGAGGGCCCCAAAGGGAAGAGCGTTCCCCGGGGAGGGAGCCCCTGGCGAGCTGCAGCTGCAGCTCAAGCACCAAGCGCACCCCTCCCGCCCCAAAGTCTCTCTTGGGGCTGGCCCGCGGGGCTTGTCCAGATTCCGCCCTTGCTTGGGGAGTGGGGGCGACTGCCTGCAGGAACTTGGCTTTGAGGGTCTGTGGGGCTCGGGGGCTCTGTGCCCCCGATCCGGAAGCGGGGCCACGGGCGGGGGCAGCAAGAGCTGGGCTTCCAACCTCTGTCCGGCCTGAGCGTGTACGCCGGAGGGGTCTCACCACCTGCCTTTTGTATATCACCTTCTAACCCCAGGCTGGAGTTGGGGGCGAGCACTTCGAAGTAGGCGAGATTATCCCGGCTAGGTTTGGTTTGTCTGTGAGAATAACGTATTGTTCCCCCTACCACCCAAGTTTCCTTGTTGCAAAAGATAAAAGTCGGATCGGTCCGTCCTCCCAAAAGCCAGTCGAGGTTTGGAGGAATTCAAACTCGTTTTGGTAACCTCAACCCCAGCGCCTTGGTTGACCAGTGAAGGCAATCCTGAGAAGTGGCTATCGGGCTTTCCCTCACCCCTGACAGTTGCCACCCCATCGTGAAGCACCTTGCCCCTTGAGAAGGTTTTTTTCCTCTCCTATATTTCATTTTCTAACTAGTGATTTACGCCCACCCGCCAGCTTTAGGAGACGTTTTATACCTTAAAATCACAGTTATTCTGTCCATGATTAATGAAAATAAATGAATTTGCCTTTGGGATTTTCTTCATCCCAGAGGCTTCACTGAAGGTTCAATGACTGTCTTAGTTCAGTCAGTCAGTTATTTTGCTTCCTCAGTGAATTTATCTTTAAGTGGGAAGGAAATTGAAGGAGGTGGACATTTTGAAATGATTACAAACCGTTTCTGTGTAGAAGCTAAATATGTGGTCGGGGTTTTTTTTTAAGAGGACAAAGACGTATCTGAATGTGCTGTGTATAGCGTTTTCTTAATAATCAATAAACCCTATTTTAGATTTACACCTTCAATTTAAAATTGATTATAATTGTATTTTTGAGATGCAAGCATATTTTTTAAAGGAGGCTATTAAATATTCAAACTGGTGAACCATTTATTTTCTTGTCAACACAGCACAATCAACCATGCCAGTCTGCAGGATAGAAAAATTCATTTGAAAAGTAATATTTTAAAATGATTGTCCCTTAAATGATTGAATTTCCAAAACGTGTTATCCTAGAATTTCTTGTAGAATCCTAACTATTCCTTCGATTTTTGATAAAGAATGATATTTGATCAGAATTCATGGTATACATTCCTGTTGCCTGGAAATTGGACATGACATTTGAATTGAGCCTTTCAGCCAGACAATGCCTTTGTAAAGCTTGGAATGTTCACCTTCTGCTTAATAAGTATTGAGAAAAACTGTGTGTGTGGGGGGGTGGTGTTCATTTTGTTGGTCAATTTACTTCTTTAAAAATTAAAAACATTCTTAAAGGGGAGAAAACCAGCCTATCCTAGGGGACAGAGTTAAAAACACATCCCACAGTTTATTAGTAAATGACATCTCTTTCAACTGAAATACTCAGCTGCATTCTTATTTTTAAGCAGTTATCTATTCTAGTTATTTTAAAGATACAAATTTGTAGTTTCAGAGATTTTTATCATAAGGAGTCCCTTACCACCCCCCTAAAAAGATTCAGCTCCCAGTTTTACTTCTTAAAGATGGTTTTTTCTCTGTTTTAGTAATGGGGAACTATTTCTTATTCCTTTCTTTACTTAAGGTTAATGGATAATTCTTAGATTTAAGTGGGTAACCTTTTGTGGCGATTTGGAAGTGTCTTTGGTTTTAAATTCTTTGGTTCATATGTCATAAGGTGCAATTCAAGTAACATGAAAGATTCTTGCCACTAGGTGTCAGCATTAATTTAATTATGATCATTAATGAAATTGGCAGTCTAGCGATAGTGCGTAGTATGTAAAGCCTTTCCTAATGTAAGTGACCGTTTGTACCTAACAGACTGTTTGCGAGAAAATCAATACCAGTGTGTATGCTGCTAACTGGCATATAAATTACATAGTTTCTTTTATTGTCAAGTATTTTTTTGAGTAGAGTTAAGTTTGGGTGTACTTAGAAAAGAGTGATATTAATTAAGAACAGAATTAGTTTCCATAAAGCTAAATGTCAACCATTCAGTAGTTAATGAGCTAGTTTACATATTTGTCAAGTGCATATTTTTTTCTTCCTTCAGCTTACTTGCCCTTTTAGAACCTTGGGCTTCCCAGATGGCTCAGGGGTACAGAATCCACCTGCAATGCAGGAGACACAGGAGACTCAGGTTCAGTCCCTGGGTCATGGACGATATTCTGGAGGAGGAAATAGCAACCACTCCAGTGTTCTTGCCTGGAGAGTCCCAGGGACGGGGGAGCCTCGTGGGCTGCCGTCTTTGGGGTCTCACAGAGTCGGACACGACTGAAGCGACTTAGCAGCAGTAGCAGCCAGTGTTCTTGCCCAAAAAACCCCATGGACAGAAGAGCCTGGCGGGCTACAGTCTAAAGGGTAGCAAAGAGTCGGACACAACTGAGCACACACATTAAGGCCTCAGTCATAACTATTGTTAACACCTAAATTAGAGGACAGGTGCAGGGTCCATGTACTTACTGCTCTATATTTTCTTTATACAGTTTGTCCCACGTTGCTAAAATAACATTTTCCAATTATTTTTGCTTCCTCTCACCATGAATAATTGAAATTTGACTCTCCAGTCTGGTTATTTCCAAAGGAATGTCCAGATCCCTTATTGAACTGGATTTTGTTTTGTTTTTTTCTACCGTTGACTATTGCTCCCAGAATGTACCCGGCTCTAATATATTTAAAATTATTTGGATGAAGATACCTTTTGAAATGACAAAATGTGTACTTTGAGTTGTTTTCCAGTAAATCACATAAATTTGTGCTGATGCAGCATTAGTCTGTCACATAAGGCCCCCTTCATAGGTATGAGAGTTTTTGAAACAAGTGGCAAAGGTTAAGGAAGGTCCTGCACCTAGTTGCAGAGCACATCACAGCCAAGTTGGAACATATAACGTTGACTTGTGAGTACAGAATTCTCACTGGGAAAAAAAAGTATGCAAGGCTTTTTAAAAGTTGTCTTAGAGAATTCCCTGGCAGCCCAGTGGACTGCCACTTTTATAAAGAGATATATAAAATCTCCTATAGATTTTTCCTCTGTGGTTCTAGTGGAGCTCCTGTAAATTTAATGGAATCCTATTAGTGGTTCAGGACAGATTTGATTAAAAGTTCAATTCAAGTGTCATGCTTATTATCTGGAATGAAATTTTCCATTTGACAGCAAAATACGTAAATCTATGTTTTTGTCCCAAGATATTTCTCTGGTGCACTCTAGCTGGTTAACTCATTTATAGTTCCTTTCACATCTTTTCTTCAAATGTGTTTGAAAAGTTCAGTTGTAGAGAGAGTTGACTGGTAGAAAATATGAAGGAAAATGGGAAAGTATTACCTTTTTTTTTTAAGTAGGCAAGATGTCTTCCTTATATCTCTTTCTCTATATCAGTAGTTCTCAATTTTGTCTCAGGACACCTTTACATTCTTAAAAGTTATTGAGGACCCAATTTGCTTACCTTTGAAGATTCTAAAATACACAAGAATGCACAGTGCATAATTCCATTAGCTGTTATCACATGTCATGTTGCCACACACGTTCTGCTGTGTCTTGTGAGAGAATAAGCATGAAAATGGCAAATAATATCTTGGTTTTATGAAAATGATTTAGCTTCAGAAACTCTCGAAAGGGTCTTGGGAACCCCAAGGGTCCCTCAACCACAGTTTGAGAACCATTGCTCTGTATCGCTGTATTATAGAAAATAGACTGTCTATACTGCTGGGGTTTTTCTCCCCTACCATGTCATCATCAGGTTATTTATTTTATTAACAAGTTCTTAAGTATAGGTAAGAAATTATATTTTGGGAATACTTCACTCCGGCAGATTCTCAAAGGTGTCTAATCAGTAACCCTGTCCACAATATCATCTCTGAGACAGAATGTACACACCTTCCTTGAGCACATTTACAAAGAATCAGGATAACAAATGCAGAGTAGTAAATACAAGAGTGTTGAGGTTGATCAGCAGAGGCTTCCTCAGGGTCATGAATTTTTATCCAGTCAGTAAAAATGGAAGAACATTCCCAGTAGGAAAAAAAAAAGATATGTAATTATCCTAATTGTTTTGTTCAGGCTAATATTAAATTTACATTTTCTTTCCAAGTGCATATTTAGGAGGGACACACAGGGAATTTTTAATTTGTTGTAATTTTACCAACAGACAATTGAGAATTAACTCTGTCTCTCTATATAGTATTATATCTTAAATGGTCCATACCAAGAGGATAGAATTCTTTCTTATAAAAGATTAAAGTGTTCTTGTGAAAGAGATGGAAAGTTGTATAGGACTGGCTCATTCATTGTTCATTTTTTAAATGATTTTATCACCTCTGTCCGTGGGATCACATAGAGTTGGACACGGCTGAGCATGCATGTACCCATCATTAACTTTTTCCCACATTTACTTTATCTTGTACGCTCATTCACCATATGAAAGTAAGGTGCAAATACAATGACATTTTACCCCTAAAATACTTCTATATAAACACAATATCATCACTTCCAAGGTATTTAATATTACATTTTATATTCAGGTTTCTCAGTTGTCACCAAAATGTGTTTTGATAGTTTGGAGAGGGGTTGGGGAGGTAGTTAAGGTTCTTAAATCTAATAAAGCATTAGTCTCTTTAATCTGGAACATTTCTCCCGCCTTTTCACTGTTTTCATTCTTTCATGACTTTGTAAAGAATCCAGCCCAGATGGCTGTCAAATATTCTGCACAGATTTGTCTAATTGAGAGGATTATAGGAAGATCTTGGTCTAGCTCCATTGCAAAACTTCAGTGGTGTGGCAAAAAACCCCCACCCACTGAAGTCCTGCTTTCTAGACTCGTGCCAACAGTTTCTATAACAGGAGAGTATTAGAGACCCTAATCAATTGAGAATAATTAGGATAAACATTTCAGTCTACATAGCTACTGATCACTAAATTTAACAAGACACAAATCAGGGCTTCCCTGGTGGCTCAGTGGTAGAGAATCCGCCCGCCAGTGCAGGAGACACAGGTTCAACCCCTAGTCCAGAAAGATCCCACATGCCTCGGAGCAGCTGAGCCCTTGCACCACAACTACTGAGCCTGTGCTCTAGAGCCCAGGAACTGCACCTACTGAAGTCCAAGCACCCTGAAGCCCATGCTCCCCAACAAAAGAGTAGCCCCTGCTTGCTGCAACTGGAGAAAAGCTGGTGCAACCTAGCACAGCCAAAAAGAAATAAACAAAATTAGGGGAGAGAATACACAGATCAAAAGACCTGGATTGTTCCCTCCCCTCCCCGCCCCCAACATAGCTTGATTTTTATTGAGGTGCCGTCCTAGGCACTTTGCTAACCCTTGAAATGTGTAGCCAGTATGAAAAAATGAGGAAACTGAGAGTAAACGTGTGTGTGTGTGTGTGTGAATCACTATTTGCTGGAAGACCCAAATTCTTAATTTCACTTTTTGCACTTAATGATTGGATGACCTTGAACAAGTTATATAAGTTCCTAAGGCCTCAGTTTTCTCATTGTAAAAAGAAAGGGTAGATTCTGGTGTCTTCTGTCCCTTTCAGGTCAAGGGTCTAAGCAGCCTAATCTTTGATAATAGCTTCCTTATTAATTGGGGGAAACTATTGGCTTTCCAGGTGGCACTAGTGGTAAAGAACCCTCATGCCAATGCAGAAGACATAAGAGACGCAGGTTTGATTCCTGGGCAGGAAGATCCGCTGGAGGAGGGCGTGGCAAACCCACTCCAATATCCTTGCCTGGAGAATCCCATGGACAGAGGAGCCTGGTGGGCTACAGTCCACGGGGTCACAAAGAGTCGGACATGACTGAAGCGACTTAGCACGCATGCATTGACTGTTCAGTTCATTTGAGAAAAAAATAAACATGGCATTTTAAATCTTGAAATAATTAACAAAGAAAACAAATCTGTTCTTCATACTAGAACAGCAGATAACAGAGGGGCAAGTTAAATGTCTCTATTGTATACTTATTCCATTAGTTACCTTTTGTTTATATAGTATGTATTTTCCTAATCTCTAAATACATTGATCGTTTTTGACATAGTCATCATCTTTGTATATTAGATTCTAGAATTTTTCTGTCCTGAGTAAATTGCCAAACTGCTAGGATTTTTGTTTTGTTTTAATAACTGGGGAAATGATATTTCTTTTCTGTAATCTTGGGAAATAATTAAAGTAACCCCAAATTTAGAGCTACACTTAAATAAGGTAATTTTGTTTTGCAAGTGAATATGCATTGATAGCAGTTATAATTATACTGCTCACCTTGGGGACAATTAATATATTTCTGTTTTTTCAGAGGTCACTTTGCTTCCTTCTGAATTCTGAATGAAAGAGAGTTATATGCTCTATGGTGTCTTTGTTTTTATTTTATTGGTCAGTCAGTGCTTATAAAACATTTATGAAAGGAAGAATGTTACATTAAATACTGTTCTTATAATATCAACTAATGCTTCAGATCTTTTTGGTTTTTGTGGTGCTATTCTAGTTTGCTTTTGTTACCTCCTATTTTCTAATTTTTTTTAGTTGAAGTATGGTTGATTTACAGTATTTGTTTCAGATGTATATTTTCTGATCTTTTTGCCAGCTTTTAATTAGAATGATGAGTTAAGACTCATTGATAAATCTTTTTTCTTGTCTTTTACCTCTTTATTTGGGATTCATCTGCGGTGGTTTCAGCTCTCTTCGTGTGAGATCTCCAGAACCTTATCTTTAGTTGTAACAGTATAGTTGCTTATGGAAAATGACCAGTCAACTGTCCCAATACCAGGTCTCTCCCAAAATGGATGCTCTTTTTCCTTTTCAATTTATTTCTCATTACTGTCTGATTTTCCTGATCAAAACACGGGAGCTTTTATTCTTCTCAGCCTTGCTTGCGTATCTGATCTGTCTTCAGAAGTAGTTTGCTAATGGTTTATTCATTCCAGGCTTTGTGCCTTTGTCCCATCAGCATTAACTTAGCAGTCCTGTCCTTTCTTCTTTTAAAGCCTAGGATCACGTTAAGTCTTCCTTGGTTGACCTTACCTGGTTATTTATTTATCACAAATTACTCAGCCGATTGTATGCTCATACGAGTCAGTACTCATTCCATTGCATTACTAGATCATTAAAAGATTTCTAAATTGAGTATTTAGCTAGATTTAGTGCAGCAAAGTTTTAGAATAATGAAATAATTTAGAAAGTACCTTGGAAGTTATTACAGCAGTGTGCGGTGTGCTAAATCACTTCAGTCATGTCCTACTCTGTGCAGCACTGTGGACTGTTGCCTTCCAGGCTCCGCTGTCCATGGGATCCTCCAAACAAGAATACTAGAGTGCGTTGTCATGCCCTCCTCCAGGAAATCTTCCCAACCCAGGGACTGAACCTGCTGCTCATGTGCCTGCTGCATTGCAAGCGGATTCTTTGTGACTGAGCCCCTCCTGACTTAATTTTTTACTTTGTAAATAAACATTTTTTTTCAGTTTTATAGAGATGGCACTGTATAAGTTTAAGATGTACGAAATAATGATTTGACTTAAAAAAAATTAGGAAATCATTACCACAGTGGATTTAGTTCCATTATTCAACTCAGAAATTATCAAAGAGGTTATAGAGTCCACAGAACAAAAGAGTATTTTTCTACAAAGTTGTCTTAGGGGATGCCTCACATTAAATAGTTTTAACAACAATGAAATCCCCAATTTTTATTCCTCAGAGTTCATTTTGAAGTCTTTGGGTGGGGTTTTTTTTTTTCCTACTTGATAATGTCTGTTGACTTTCAGACACAACTGAGTGACTGAACTGACTTTCTCCTATGACAGATTAGAATTTAGCCAGCTTTATATCCCCTCATCACACATACAAAGACATACTTTCTTTTTCTTCCTCCAGTAACATGATAAAAGTTTCTTTTTTCCTCACACGAAGTTCAGTACCATTGTTTATGGCAATGTGGTTCTCAGATGCAGTCCAGGTTTACCAGAAGGATTCCCAAGACTCAGGGAGTCTATATAATCTAAAATATTTTCATTACTGTACTAAGGTATTGTTTGCATTTTTTACTCTCATTCTTTCACAAAGGTCCAGTGGAGTTTTCCAGTAGTTCTGTGATATGTGATGGTACCATCATACAGCTAATGAAATGTGCACTTGTATATTGTGTTTTCTAGAATTTTCTTAGGTAAGAATACCTCAGTAGATTAATGCAAAAGAAGCAGATATGAAAATTCACTTATTTCTATTAAACTACTAGACCTAAACTAAATTAAAGAGATTTGTAGATGTACTCATTAAATATTTTGTTTTAGAAACATTTATATCAGTACATATTGGGTTTATTATTTTTTCAATGGACACTGAACAAATGTTTATAACTTATTCAGTTAGAAATAGATTCCACTGTATTTTAAAATATGATTTATCAGTAAAGTATCAGTACTTTATTATGTTTTCATCTACTTGGAAATTGAAAAGAACTGTTTACCTTCATACCTTTCATCTGGCGTACTACTATGTAGGGAATGGCTAGTATTTAGTATTAGGGTATCAAAACCTTTATCAGCTCAGCCCAGTTTACCGGAACTTTTGTCTGTATAATCTCAGGAGAAAGCTACTTTTGAGTTTCATCAGTATTTGGTTTTAGCAAGTATTTTTCAAGCATTTGTATTTGGGTGCTGTGAGGGATAGAAAGAAGCGTTAAGACAGCCATTGTCTAATCAACTTAGTCTTGATGTAGATTTATCTCAATTTTATCTCAGCATTGTGCTCTCAACATCCACACCTATACAGTGAGAATTGAGGTCCAGGTTGATACCTCTGAGTCAATGCAAAATACTCAGGAAACAAACAACAAACATATTTTGTGTAGTAGGTTTCATTAAGATAAGAAAGATACTGGGATATTTCAGAAATATAAGAGCTAAGTATATAAAGCAAAGTTTTCAAATTAGTGGTAAAGTTAAAATTGTTAACAAAATTGTTTAAACAATTTTTATATAGCAATTTATAGTTTACCGTGATTTAATGTCTATTTCTTTTAATCCTAATGATATCCCTGTGTATGAGGTACTATCCATATTTTACAGATGTCTGATTCAGGCTTTCAAAAAGAAACTGATTTGCCCAAGGACATAAAATGGCTGGACTCAAATTTAGGTGTTCTGACTTCAGATCCTATGCTTTTATTGTATAAAGATACCATTTTTAAAGTTAAGTGTCTGCTATACATGTTAAAATATTTTGAAGGATATGACAGTATCTAGTAGAGGCTTTGGCCATTATAAACTGTCATACTTCATCCAAGCCACTAGAAGAAATGATTTAAAACTTTCATTCTGGTAATGATAAAAACTTTGTGAGGGGTTAGACTCAAGTTTGAATATGTATTTTTGGCCAGAGAAGAATTTTCTTGTTTCAAACCATTAAAAGCCTTCAAATATTTTGTTTTAATGATCTTCAGAATTATAGACTTTGAGCATAATAGTGGGGATACATTCAGAACATTTCAACAGATACCTAAAGTGAAGAATCAAGTGGGGCTCTGAGCTTCCACTGCATGAGCCATGCGTTTGATCCCTGGTCAGGGAACTAAGATCCTGCAAGCCATGTCGCACAACCAAGAAAAAGTCAAATATATAAATAAACAAGGAAACATATATATTCTCTTTTTTAAAAAAGAGTAAATTATTCCTTGCTTACATATAATATTAATTTTTAAATGTAGTATTGCAGGTTACAAGGAGGAATTCACATATACTGATTTAAAGATTCAGATAGCAAACTGGAGAACGATTCTAGCACAGAGAACTTTGAACCATCAGTTAATGAGTCTAAGTTAATTGTTATCAATTTGTTTTTAATTAATTTTTATATACTTTTTTGGCTGCACCATACAGCATCTGAGATCTTAGTTCCTTGACCAAGGGTTGTACCCACACACCTTACATTGGAAGCATGGATGGAGTCTTAACAACTGGATTACCAGGGAAGTCCCTTTATTAATTTTTATTGGAGTATAGTTGCTTAACAATGTTGTATTAGTTTCTGCTGCACAGCAAAGTGAATTAGTTATATATATACGTATATATCCCCTTTTTAGATTTCCTCTATATTTAGGTTACCACAGACATTTTCTGAAGTTTTTACTTTTAAAATTCTTTCTCATTCTGTCTTCCCATAGGTTTGTAAAAGAATGGACTTGGTCTGCCAGAGAATGTTGAATCAGGGATTTCTAAAGGTGGAAAGGTACCATAATCTATGTCAGAAACAAGTTAAAGCACAACTCCCAAGGTATGTTATGGTTAGCAGTGGCAGTAATTCTACAACTGGGGATTTTATTTGTTTCTTGATTATTATTATTATTTTTTAATCTAAGTAAGGGTTTACATGTTAAATGGTTTCCAAGTTTTTGTAGGAAAATATACACAGATCACCATAAGTGATTTTACTATGGTTTGTTCACACTGGCCATATCTGTTCAACATTTTAGTTTGAGCCAGGGCATTTAGGCAAGAAAATGAAATTAAAGGCATCCAGATTGAAAGGAAGAAATAAAATTCTATTCACAGATAACATCATCTTGTATATACATGATATTATATATAAAATACACTGATTAGTTATCAGAGCTAAAAACAAGTTCAGCAAGGATACTAGATAAAAGACTAGTATACAAAAATCAATTGTATAATGCTATGCACTAGCGATAAACAATCCAAAAATGGAGACAATTCCATTTACAATAGCATTGATAGTAATATATATATATATAACAAAAGAAGTACAAAACTTGTTTATTAAAAACCAGAAAGCACAGTTATTAAAGACTTAAATAAACGGAAAGGCATTCTGTGATCATGGATTGGAAGATTTCATTTTAAGATGGCCAGGGATTGAATCTGCGTCTACTGTGTCTCCTTCATTGCAAATTCTTTACCCACTGAGTCATCTGGGAAGCCCATTAAAATGGCACTATTCCTCCAATTTTTATATATATATATATATATATTCAGTGCAACCCTTGGGCTTCCCAGGTGGCACTAGTGGTAAAGAACCTGGATATCAATACAGGAGACATAAGAGATACAGGTTTGATCCCTGGTTTGGGAAGATCACCTGGAGAAGGGCATGGCAACCCACTCCAGTATTCTTGCCTGGAGAGTCCCATGGACAGAGGAGCTTGGCAGGCTACAGTGGGGTTGCAAAGAGCCAGATGTGACTGAAGCAGCTTAGCACACAGAGCAACCCCTATCAGAATCCTAGCTGTCTTTTTATAGAAATTGACAGACTGATCCTGTAATTCCTATGGAAATGCAAAAAACTCAGAATAATCAAAACAATCTTGAAAAAGAACAAAGTTGGAAAACTACCATTTCCCAGTTTCAAAGCTTTAGCCACAATAATCAGTCTGGTGCTAACATAAAAATAGACATACAGATCAATGGAAGAGAGTCCGGAAAGTCGACCTTTACATTTTTTGTCAATTGATTTTCAACAAAAATGCCAGGAAAATTCAATGAGGAAGGAATAGTGTTTTCAACAAATGATGCTGGGACAAAAGAATGAAGTTGAAGACGTTCCTCAAACCATATACAAAAATTAGCTGAAAATTAACCACAGACTTAAGTGTGAATGTCAGTGCTATATTATAAAACCTTGAGAAGAAAACAGTCGTAAACCTCTATTAACTTGGATTAGGTTCTTTAGATACAACACCAAAAGGACAAGTAACAAAAGAAAAAAGTAGACAAACTAGAATTCATCAAAATTTAAAATGTCTATGCCTCCAAGGACACCATCCAGAAAATAAAAAGACAGCCACAGAATGGGACAAGATGTTTGCAACCCGTGTATCTGTTATGGGACTTGTATCCAGATTATATTAGGGAGTCTTACTACTCAGCAATAAAAAGGGGGACTTCCCTGGTGGCCATTGGTTAAGATTCCACCCTTCCAATGCAAGGGGCACAGGTTCCACCCCTGGTCCAGGAGTTAAGATCCCACATTTTCCTGGTGTGACCAAAATATTTTTTTTAAGGTATAAACAATAAAAAGGTAAATAACCCCAATTTGAAAATGGGAAAAGAATTTGATATAAATTTCTCCAAAGAAGATGTACTAAAGGCCAAACATCATTAGTCATAAGGGCATTGCAAATCAAAATACTATGGGATACCAGTGAACACCCACCAGGATGGATGGCTAAAATTTAAAAGGACAAAAGTTGGGAGGGAGATGGACAAAGTGGAACTTTCACATATTACTGGTGGGATAATGAAATGTTGCAGCCACTTTACAAAACAGTTTCTCAAAAATTGAAATACAGAGTTAACAAAAGATGCAGCGGGCATATGCTGCTTATATGCATATACTGCTGTATACTGCATTTCACCGCTGTAGATACTCAGGGGAAATGAAACTATGTCTACACAAAGTACACAGGTACTCACAGCAGCATTATTCATCATAGCCAGAAAGGGGAAACAACCCAGGAGTCCAGCAACAGATGAATGGATAATCAAAATTATGGAATGTCCATAGAATAATATTCAGCAATAAAAAGGAATGAAGAACTCTGAGACATCCTTCTACATGGATGAACCTTGAAAACATGCCAAGTGAAAGAAGATAGACACAAAACACGTACTGTTATGATTCCAGTTATCTGAAGTGTCCCGAATAGGCAAATCCATAGAAACGGTACATTAGTTGTTGCCAAGGGCTGGATAATGAGAGTAATTAATAATGGTTACAGGCTTTCTTTTCATGATGATGAAAATGTTCTGAAATGAGATGGTAGTGATGGGTACACAAGTGTGAATATAGTAAAAATCACTAAATGGTACCCTTGAAAAGTGAATTATATGTGAATTATGTCTCAAAACTTTTGAAAAGTTAAAATGAGCTGATCTTGGAGCAAAAATACATGGTCTCTTGTCCTTATGTCCATGTATACTTCTTTCATTTATCTCATTTCTCTGATTCTAATAGCCATTAGGCTTGAGCTTGATATACCCAAGTGAAAGTAAAAGTTAATTGCACAGTCGTGTCCAACTCTTTGCAATCCCATGGACTGCAGCCTGCCCAGCTTCTCCATGGAATTCTCCAGGCATGAGTACTGGAGTGAGTTGCCATTTCTTTCTCCAGGGAATTTTCCCAACCCAGGTATTGAACCCAAGTGTCCTGCATTGCAGGCAGATTCTTTACCAACTGAGCCACTAAGGAATCCATATAGCAAAAGGGCAAAACATAAAAAAATAATTTTTTTCAAATGTTTTATCAATAAATATTTGATTGATCCTTAGCAAGGATTTCTAAACATAGTGATTCATTTATCATTGCGTTAAATTATGACCCAGTTGTAGATTTCTAAATTAACATGTAAATAAATGTTAGGCTTACATTAAGGTACTTTGTTTGGTTAGCATTTTAGTCCACAGTACTTCTTTTAATGGTTCCTTTTTTTTTTTTTTTTGGTAGGAGAGAGTCAGAAAGGAGAAACCATTCATTAGCTCGGCATGCAGACATCCTCGCTGCTGTTGAAACAAGGCTGTCATTATTAAATATGACTTTCATGAAGTATGTGGACTCCAATCTCTGTTGCTTCATACCAGGAAAGGTAAAATAGAATTGCTTACTTAGTAACAGCTGGATTGGACTGTTTAAACTTCAAATTACTATGAAGTTATAGAGTGATTTTTTTAAATGACAGAATCACTCCTACTTCTTTGGTCATCTGTGAATTCAGTAATCACAATATTAAAGGGTAAGTTGTATAGATAATTGTGGGCTTTTGACTTTTGTTTTTTTTTTTTAATTTTGGCCACCACATGAGGCACGTGGGATCTTAGTTTCCTGAGCAGGGACCCAGCCCAAGCCCCCTGCTATGGGAGTGCAGTCTTCCTTAATTGCCAGGGAAGTCCCATTGCTACTTCTTTGAGTGGGTTTCTAGGAATGGATTTGTTTAGCTTCTGTGCAATAACTTATATAAATATATATCATTTATGTGATCTGTATACTTAAACTTTTGATTATGAAATATGCTATAAAAGCCCTACAATTCTTCAGGAAAGTTTTTTAAGGGTTCATACGCAAAGAAAAATTTTTAAGCTTTTACTTTTTGTAAAGATGCCAGAGATACAGCAATGAGCAAGAATAGGTATTGTCTCTGCCTTCAAGATTGTTACCATTTTAGGGAGGGGAGTTGGGAGAGACAAGCTGGTTTTGTTTTGTTTGAGAAATGTTTCATGAAAACAACTTAAAAACTTCCAGATTGGACAAGAATAGATAATTACTGTATAGCAGTATACTCTGGGCTAAGTAATAGTGCTGTTTAACACAGAAATAAGTTTATTGTGGTGTATTTACTGTGACTAAGTTAATAAAGGACCCAGAATTCAACATGCTGCTCATACCTTCACTGATACCTTGCTTCTTGAATTGAGTGTAAATTCAGAATGAAATAACTTCAGTATCTTTTTATGTGGAAGAGATGGAGATAGAATTAAAGATCATTTTGCTATTTAGCTGCTACTGGCAAAAGGTTCCCTTAACATGGTTGGAACTAATTAATACTTAGTAAAATTTGAATGCTCTCTTTTTGTTATTTCCATTGATAATTAACATTGGCAGTATTTTATTATTTTCTTCATTTTCAATATTCTATAATGTTTGTTGGGAGCCAGAGGAGTCCTGTTTCTTATTTAAAGTATTCTTTGGTATAGCTCACTTTCCTCATATTAGCTACTGATGCTTTTCTATAAAAAGGTGACCAGTTAGAAACTTTAGATTCTAATTCTTAGACCAGATTTTATCCAGGTCTAATTCATAGGTCTTAATTCAGTGATGTTCACTGAACTAAAATAGGTTGTCTCCTATAGTTAGCCTCATAGTTTTTATTGCATATCTCAAAATGTTAAGATTATGAATGTTTAAGACACCTCTCTCTGTTTCATAACCTCAAGAGACAGTTCAACCAGTTATTGTTAATGAGAGCTGAATAGTTGGCAGCAAAGTCCATATGGCCTGCAAAGCCAAAGATATTTTAGTACCAGCCTTTACAGAAGTTGTCTATCTGTTGTTCTAGTTGATCAAGATCATATGATTGAAATGATGATATTTACTGTCTAAACAAATGAGGTTAAATTCAGCTGAGTCTTGCTATTTTTTTTTTGGAAACCACTTGTTTTCTCTTTTAATTCTAGTACTAATGGAGGTGGTAGCAGTGGAGGGTGTTTCAGTTTTGAAGCTTATGTGTATCCCCTTGGGCATTTGCTCCTTAACTGAGACCTTTACCTTACCTGCAGTGGAAAAGTCTTCCATTTGTCCTTAATATTACCCATTTCTTCACAAGATCTTATTCTAATTTATTTTTCTCCTACAAGTCTGAACTGGAAAAACAAATAATTTTTGTTTTGATTATCACTTTGGTTTTTTCTGCCATCTTCATAGCTTATATTTTGCCTAAATCAATACTGTATACTTAGATTAATACTTTTTATTTTTATGTAACTGGTACTTTTTAGCTTAGGCTAAGTCTAAACTGCTAACTTAACATAGTTTGCAATATTTGGGTTGTTTTATCATTATTCTTTTTTGAACTTTCTCATCCTTAAACTTTCATATTCTGTCTTCAGAACATAAGGATATGGCATTAAATATCACATCCGTAAATGAAGATATTCTATGAAATACTTTTCTTTCAGTTTAGTGTATAATCTTGATTTTGTATATGATTTCTATAGTAGTTTATTCTTGGTTTCTCCAGCATCTTGCTCCTGGGTTCATTTCACAAATTAGTTTTTACAAGTTACTTAAGTGAATCTGGGTAATAGCAACATTCATTTAAATTAGATTGCCTGATATATACCAGAATTTTGGACTTTTAAACTAACAGATGGGGGAAAAATTTTTTTTTTAATTATTCTCTGAAAGAACAATCAAATTCGTTTGTAAAATTAAATGGTAGGATGAAGATAGAAGATTAAATGTATGTTTACCTCTTAACTCCTCCCCATACTCGACTCAGTAAAGTAAATGATGTAATTTTTAAAAGGAAGAAAAGATAAAGCCCCATGAAAAGGAGATCAAGAGAGTAGACAGTAGCAGCAGAATTTTGGAAGTTGGAAAGTAGATGAACAAATGATAACTGACTTAGAAGAACTGAGGAAGTTAATTCCTAACCTGTCAGTGGGGGAAGCTGGGAGTCAATGTAGTATGCACAGCTGAACTTCTAAAAAATTCTAGAGTTGAAAGCACTTCTGAAAATGGGGCTAAAACAAAAAGATTGGTTGAGAATCTGTATTTAGGAATGATTTAAATCTGTAGGTCCCCTCTCCAACTCCAAACAAGCTAAATCATTGCCCTTCTACCCAGTGAAAATCTAAGGCTTATTCATGGGAGGGGTTTAAAATGGAGTCTCTTGACAAGGATACTGTACTAACAACAAAGGCATTTAAAGGTCTGTCTAAAGAATTCAGACTGGTTGGGAGTTTGCCACTATGAGCTCTGGGAAGGATCAGCAAACTTTTCTGTAAAGGGCCAGATAATAAATATTTTTGACTTTGTGGACCGTGTGGTCTGTGTCATGTCATGGTCTGTTTCTCAACTGAGAAACAGCCATGATTCTACATGTGGTAAATGAACGGGTGTGCTCATGTTCTAATAAAAACCTAATTTACAGAAATAGGCACAGGTCAGTTAGGGCCATAGTTGCAGACTCTGGCCACTATATTGATGTTCCATTCATCTTTTCTCAGAATCAAGTATAGATTCTTGGCTTATTCCTATATATATTTCTCAAATCTTCTGACTGACATACAGAAGTCAAACTTTTTATAGTAAGTTCTTGATCAGTATCAGCAGTTCACACAAACTGAAAACCACATGGAGCAGAGGCCAACTAATCATTCCAGGAGATATAATAATGAAAAAAGACATGAATAATTTCTTTTCTTCATTATTACTAACAACCCCAGTAAACCTTTTGTGCTTATTGAAATATAGTGGTCTCCAAAAGTCAGTGGTTTCATGGTATAAATGATTGTCATGAAGCTAGATTTCCCTGAAAGAACTTAAAAATCTGTAGATTTTGTATTGCTGGTTTGTTTTTAATGCTGTTTTCGGTGGGGGGAGGGAACTGGTGATGGTCATTCTTTATTCTTTTTTTGAGGGGTAGCACTCTTTTGATACAATTTCACATTTACACAAAAATTGCAAAAAATATGACAAGGAATTCCCATATTTCTTTTATCCAGATCAGCAGTTATTTACCTTTTGTCTCATTTCCTTTTGTTCTCTCTCTGCATATGTGTTTTATTTTTCTGAACCGTTTGAAGAAAAGTTGGAGATACTGTGACCGTTATTCTGAAATATTTCAGTGTATTCCCTAAGAACTAGAACATTTTCTTGCTTAACCACAGTACAGATAACAAGCTCAGGGAATTTAACATTGATCCAATACACTGATCAGCAGTCCATATTCAAGGTTCATTTCTTATCCCAATAATAGTTTTCCTAGCTATTTTTATTTCTGAGTCCAGAATCCAATCTAGGATCACACATGAATTTGTTAGTTCTCTTTAATGTGGAATAATTCCCTACATTTTGTATTTCTTGGGCTTCAAGTTTTTGAAGTTATTTTGAGGAATAAATATCCTTCAATTTGAGTTTATCTAATGTTTCCAGAATGTTGTATTTTTGTTTCTTTTAAAATTGGTTTTAGTGTGAAGACATTCTTAAAAATAACTCTGGCTTAGAAGCATTTCCTCTTTTCATTTTGCTGGTCCTCAAGGAAATACATGCAGTCATTGAACCTTTAAAATGAAAAAAAAATTAATCTATTTTCATTGAATTTTTTAGGTCCCTGTTCTTACACCCCTAAACTCCACCTTTACTACCAGTTTGGCTAACAAGATCTGATCAGCTTTTTATGTGCTGCATTTTTAAATATAAGCAAGGAGTAGAGAATCACCAGGCTAATAAGAAACACAAAGTAAAACAAATGGAGAACAAAAGACCTTTGAGAAAGCAATACAAGGATATAAAACTTGAACAAACTGTGACTAATAGTCTAAGAGAAATATTAATCAGAAAAATACAGACAAACACATGCCATATAAAGAATTACAAATATGGAAGAAAAAATAAATGAGAGGAAAATTAAGGAAATCTCAAGTGGAGCAAAGAGAAGGAAATGGCAACCCACTCCAGTATTCTTGCCTGGAAAATTCCACGGACAGAGGAACCTGATGGGCTACAGTTCATGGGGTCACAAAGAGTCAGCCATGGCTGAGTACATCAGCAAGTGGAACAAAAAGAAACAGAAAATGAGAACATACAAGGTTCAATATTCTAATGGGAGCTTTGTTTGCTAAGGGCATCTCTGGTAGCTCAGCTGGTAAAGAATCTGCCTGCAATGCAGGAGACCCCGGTTTGATTCCTGTGTCGGGAAGACCTGCTGGAGAAAGGATAGGCTACCCACTCCAGTATTCTTGGGCTTCCCTGGTGGCTCAGCTGCTAAAGAATCCTCCTGCAATGCGGGAGACCTGGGTTCAGTCCCTGGGATGGGAAGATCCCATGAAGAAGGGAACAGCTACTCATTTCCAGTATTCTGACCTAGAGAAGTCCATGGAGTCCCAAAGAGTCTCACTTGCACTACTTTGTTTGCTAAACAGTAGATTAAATAAGATAGAAATTCTCTCATCTATAATAGTTGAAAGCCTTAAATGATGTTCATAGTATGTCATTTATTACTCTGCCAATTTAAACATAAACATGATAGAGTAAACTGTATGTGCTGGGAATGTGATAGTTGTTCACATTTGGTTTCTTACCATTCTTTCTTAAAACTTAAAAATATTTTTCATAAGTATTAATTATCTCTAGTATTCAGCAGTGGCATATTACTTGAAAAGTGTATAAATAGCCATTAAAGAGTTTCAATGACCTGCCTAAGACCTGTGGTCTTTACACTGGATATAAGACTCAAACCATTACATTCTGGTTGCTAAAGTAATTTTCAGAAAGTGATTAAACCTATTGAGAAAATGAAAAATTTTAAAAATCAGGTAAATACTGTGCTTTTCTTAACATGTATCTCTACAACCATTTCAGCCACTGATGACTCTGAATGCTAGAAGTGGTTTGGTTCTAACATGCTGTCTTTTTCTTCACCTTGTCCTTTGCTTATAACTTTTGGACACAGGAAAGAAAATGTTTTTAATTTTATTGAAAACATGGATTGGATGAGTCCACTTAATTAAAATAACCTCTATGTAGTAAGATTTAAAAACACTAAATTTCCTAATAGAACACTTGGGCAAAGGGAGAGAGATACACCTTGTTTTCACACTGTATTTAGAAGGCTGAATACGGTAGATAAGAATATTTCACATTTTGCTTTACAGTTGTCATTTAGTATTAGTAATCCCTATGCGATATTTTGATATGAAATTAATTCTGAAGAATCAGGGTTATGGAAGAGGATTCACTACATAATAAATTTATTTTAAAAACCTAGAATAAATGCATGGTACATAATAAAGTGTTAGTTGCTCAGTCTTGTCTCACTTTTTGCGACCCCATGGACTGTAGCCTGTCAGGCTCCTCTGTCCATGGGATTCTCATGGCAAGAATACTAGAGTAGTTTGTTATTTCCTTCTCCAGGGAATCTTTCAAGCCCAGGGATCGAACCCCGGTCTCTCGCATTTCAGGTAAATTCTTGACCGACTGAGCTACCAGGGAAGCCCATGGTACATAGTAACACTACATACATTTGGATTTCCTAGCCAGCTCCTCACTGCAGCGCTCCTCTTTAGTCATGTACACCCTCCTGCTCAGACTTCTCTTCTCATTGAAATTCTGCTTACTTCTCATTGCCAAGTCCTTCATCAGGCCTACTCAATGCTCAAACAAATCTTATCCCTGTCTGCTTCCTTTTTCACACAGTGCTTTGCTTGTACATTGAACTTACTCAGTTTGAACTAGTCTTTGCTGTGTATGGGTCTTTCACTAAGTCATCTTGCACAGGTTAAGATGTATGTCTTATTCATGCTTGAGTCATTGTAGCAGTCATTTCTAGTCTAGGTCAAACATACTGTAAATATTCTTCTGTCTACCAGTATTTATGTACATAAACTTATTAGGTCCATTTATCCTCTCAGTAAAAATTCTGTTAACAATGACCATTGTATTCAAAACAATATCTAGCCTCTAAAAATCATCTTCTTGTATTGACTTTAACCTTGTGGCTTGTCCCTAACCAGTTTTATTTAGATGTGTAAGTATTAGGCAGTTTATGTTATTTGACCATCTTTATCACTCATTTAACGAACGTTGATTAGGGTGTCTGCCATGTGCCAGATACTGCTAGGCTGTGGGGATCTGACAGTGGAAACTAGGTATGGTCTCTTCTCTCATTGAGCTTACTATGTTATGGGAAAAAGAAATTAACAGGAAGAGGTAGTACTTAAACCTTCTAATGTGTATTCTGAGGAAAAAATAAAGGATTTGATGAAGGTGTTAACATACTTAAAGAGGGTTCAGAAAAGACTGCTTACTCTGAGAAAGTGTTACTGAGACCTCAAGTGTGAATTAGAAATTTGGGGCTGGAGAAGGTAGGGGAGATATGCAGGGAGAACATGACAGAAAAGAGCTCATAATGTGCAAAACCCTGAGCAACAGAGAGAGAGAGGGTTTGCTTTAGGTCAGAGAGCTGAGGGTTACTTTGCACCTGTAGGTGGAATGTACTAGCACTGAGGAAGACATCAAATAATACTGGAGTGTTGCAGTACTTTGCTTACTTACAACACACATGTAGCGCTACTATGGGTCGGTTAATATCCTATCACTAGCAGATTCTTTGTAGTAGAATGTGACAGACTAGTAACATGAGGGACTACTGCTAACGTATATAAGTGTATATTTTGTAATTTGACCATTTTGTATTTATATATAAATATTAGGTAATTTTTTTTAGCCCCAGAACAATAAAGATGCTTAATAAATATAAATATGAAACATATAGTATTATAACAAGCCCAAAGCCAGGTGTTACAGGTGGTAATGTTACCATTGGTCAGTGTATCAGTTAAGTCACCCTGTAGATCTCTGTAGAATTTGCAAAACAAGCAGTCACCTTACTCCTTGTTTACCTGTATTCTTTAAAAAAGATAAAGTGCTAATGAGAGCTCATTATTTTAGGTGATTGATGAGATTTATCGTGTGTTGAGATATGTCAATTCTACCAGAGCCCCTCAGCGAGCTCATGAAGTACTTCAAGAGTTAAGGGATATTTCCTCCATGGCAATGGAATACTTTGATGAAAAGATTGTTCCAATTCTAAAGAGGAAATTGCCAGGATCAGATGTATCTGGAAGACTCATGGGCTCTCCTCCAGGTATCTTTTGTTTATAATACTTTCAGTTTATAATCATGTTCATACATAGGTTTGTAACTTGCCTTTTTTTTCTCCCACTTAACTGTGTATCTTGAACTTTTCTGGGTCTGTAACTGTGTATCTGCAGCATCATTTTTAATGACAGATTACATTACAGACCATATCTTACATAGTTCATCCACTGCTGTTATGCACATTTGTCTCCAGGTTTTTCAGTATTTGAACCACACTGAAGAACAGTCTTATGGCTGAATCTTTATACATATCCACAATTTTTAACTGGGCATAAATTTGTTAGAGCAATTTTTAGTAAAACATTTGTTTCATTCAGACTAGTTAGCTCCCTGGAGTACTCAGTAGAGTGAGTGGGTGTCTGTAATTTAATAATAAAGCTTATGGCATCTCAGCATTAATATATCTAATACTTATTGAGTACTATTATGCGGACAGCACTATACTGTGTCCTATGAAGACTAAAAAGAATTGTAATACATGATATCTGCTCTCAAGAATCTTATTATTTCATAGGGTAAGACATAATCATGACTCAAATTATTGCAGGCAAGAGAATAGTTTAAAGGAGTGTCCATTTACATGCCAAATGAGTAGAGAGAAAAATCTTAAGGAAGATAAAATCATTGTTGGCTGGTCTGATTGAGACTTCACAAGAGGTGAGAAACTGATCTGAGCCTTGTTAGTTGGCTAAAGGTAAGCTGAGAAAGAACAATGTATCAGTCAAGGAAAATATTCTGGTTATTTAAATGTATGAGGAGAAAATTAGCATTAGGGTGCAGATGGATCCATATGGTTCTTGATAGGGTTTTAGAAAAGCTTCAGAGATAGGGTTTAAAAGTGATTTTTATGCCCATGGTACATTGTTATTCCTAAAACAGAATAGTTCCAAAGCCTTCCTACATCATGTCAGAAGTTCTTCCTGGTCATCGAGTGTGATGTAACCCTTTTTGGTGGTATCCCAATTATTTGGCTAATGTTGACACCAAACATTCAACTAAGTGCAGACAGGACTTATGAACCTAATAGGTCTGTACGTCTGACTCAGATATTTATGTTTCCTTGTGTGTAATAAGATAGAAAGTAATTCTACTCTAGTTTTACATTTATATTTTCTTAACTAGGTTCTAAAAAAGTTTTATAATATTTTTAAATCCAAGTTAACACCCCTGGGCACTCTTTGCTTTTGCTGGCAATCCACATATTGCCACATGAACATGAGAATCAGAATTCAGACTCATTTATAGTTAATACAAAGTATTTGATTAATTCATTAGACCAAGTAGATTGCAAAGAAGAAATCTGCAGAGGTGATATTACTGAGGACATTCCATTTTTTAAGAAGTCTCATTAATTATTACTGGTGGTGAGCCATTGAAGTGATTGACCATTTTAAACCATTTCTCCATAGTTCCAGGACCGTCTGCAGCCTTGACTACAATGCAACTCTTCTCCAAGCAAAACCCTTCAAGACAAGAGGTTACCAAACTCCAGCAGCAGGTTAAGACAAATGGTGCTGGAGTGACTGTTCTCAGGCGTGAAATTTCTGAGCTTCGCACCAAAGTGCAAGAACAGCAGAAACAGCTTCAAGACCAGGACCAGAAACTGCTAGAGCAGACCCAGATCATAGGTGAACAGAACGCACGGTTGGCAGAGCTGGAGCGCAAATTGCGAGAAGTAATGGAGAGTGCAGTGGGAAACTCCTCAGGGTCTGGGCAGAGCGAAGAGTCTCCTCGGAAACGAAAAAAGGCCGCAGAAGCCATAGACTGTCTTAGGAAATCTAAACGTCTCCGGAATAGAAAGTAAATCGGAATGTGCTTCTAGCGCCAGAGGAAGACCTGGCTTTGTAGCTTGACCAGTTCTGCGTATCTGGACACCGCGCGACACGGTGTCCCTCAGCTCTAGGCTTTCAGAACACAACTTAAACTTGAACTCTCATGGTTGGGACTTTTTTTTTTCCTGCTTCTCCTCGTTGAACTGATGCACAGAATCTTTTTACTTTGCAATAGATTTGTACTAACCAGACCTATTCTATCATGTTTTGAGAAGTTAACCTTTTTTTGTGTGCAGATAATGTTTAAAGCAAATTTGTTTCTGCATATATGCACATTACATAAGGATCTTAAACCAGTCTTGACAGACTAGAAACTAAGTTTAATACAGAAAATGTCCTGTTCACTTGAAAGAGAAGACCTACTTTTTAAATGGACAGTATCTTGTTTTTAAAAAAAAAAAAAGTTGACTTTTTGTTATAAGTGACCTTTGTCTGGAATGTCTGAAAAGTAGTAAATGCTTTTTGGTATTGAAGTAATGGGTAACTAAAACGGACTTCCATAGTATTGACTGTAGAAGGGGCCTCTACAGTATTGACTATATATTTTTATAAACTACTGGCAAGGGACTTATCCAGTTGTTATATACATGTTTTCAGTTCTCTTTTGGGGCCATGACCTACATTTGCATGGATGCATGCATGCATTGCCTAGTCAACTCACTTAAAAAAGCTCTTGCACTGGTATTGATCTTGAACCTCTATACTTCTCCACTTTTTAGAGCAGTGTCTTAGTTCATTTAAGCGCTTAACATCTTCCACTGCAACAGCTTGCTTTGGTGGGTGAGGGGGAGTGGTATTTGTATGTCCATTTGTCCTCCGGTTTTACAGGATAAGAGTATTAAAGCCCGCTGCTTTAGCTGTTCTCTGTAGGGTTCAGGTACACTGGCTAAGACAGAACCCCAAATTCTTTATGTTGATATCAGACCTCTGGTAACTATTACTGTTCCTGACTCACCACTGTGTATGCTTATTGATCCATTGTGGCCATGACCAGTGGTGTGAGTAGGGAACCCAACTTATGGGATGCAGTTGTTTTGCCATTGAAAAACTGTTCATTGAAGAAAATTGTACTATGAAAAAGCATTTTGATTGTTTCATTTCTGGGGGGTGACCTGAGGGAAGCTTTTTAATATTAATTTCAGGCTTTCCTTATCCTTCAACTTTCAACAAAAGCTTTAATTTTGTTTGCACTCCTGTTTTGAGCTTGTAACTGGAAAAGCATGTCTTGCACTGTCAACCTTCTGAGTGGTCACTTTAACACCTGTACAGTGATTATTTTCCCCAGTTGTGTATTTTTTGAAACAGTCAACTATTACTGTCTAGTTTTATTTTAATGTACTAAATTATGTAGTCATTATTTGACTGTTAAGTTAAACAACTGTTGCCTTGGGCTTCAGTTATTTAAGGTAAACTTAGGTGTAATATAGAATACTATCCCTTTCCAGGTGGGAGTTTGACACCTGTATAAAACCTAAGGTTTTGGTAAGTACCTTAGTTGAAGAAAAGCACAAGGTCACTACCTTTTTTTAATCCGTCCAACATGATATGGTTATGCATCCTTGAGATTAACTTCACCAAATGAAACTTCTTATCCATTTTTAATAGTGTCCTTAGATTTTGATCAATTCTTTGTCTAACATTAAAACTCCATTCACTATGTAGTTATGTTTTCAATGAAAAACCATAAAATAACGTCCAAGTGTTTTCATGGTTTGTTGGGAAGGTAATTTTAAAATAAACAATTTCCAAAAATCATCTGTCAGCCAAGATCATCCATAAAAGTCCCTGTCTGGAACTCATTTTCTCAGCAGGTCTCATTTGTGTAGTCATAGGATTTAGCCATATTCTCACAACTTTGCAGGAGGCCTACTGGAATACTTGCTCATGGCCTTTAATAGTTCGCTTTCCTGGTAATACGAAGATGTTTTTAAGTAACAGTACATGTCTACAGGTTTATAAAGTATGATCTTGATGCATCAAAGGGATATAACCTCAGATGATCTTTTTTAATAATGTTAATGAGTTATTTAAAGTTTCCTGGGTTTCTTTTTAAACTCCAGCTAGATAACCCTAAATGTATCTACAGTCTTAGTTAACGTGAATATTTGGCTTCCATAATAAACATTCACACTATTAAAAGATAGATTTTCTGTTTCAAAATCCAAATTTCTACCATATATACTTGTAATCATCTGCCCACAAATTTAATGAGTTGCACTTGTTAATGGGTGAATGTGGCATAACAGTAGGAAATAAAGCACTACAGTTGTTTTAAATCTTAACTAGCTAAAATATGTTAGGATATTGCCTTGGCCAGTTTGATAGCTGTTATACTTGCATTTGGGTAGTATAATGGTTTTTAAGTGTCAACAAATCACAAAATATTTCCATCACCTAAAACTGACATATGTTACAGGAAAATTGTAAGTTAGCAACCCGAGAGAGAACTATTCTGCTCTGGATTGTAGGGCAGTAATTTAAATACTGTATGTTAATATGTTAAATGTTAGGACATTTCATAAAGTATTCCCATCATCTTCCTTGACTAGTCTTTCAGAGGATACTTAAAGTTGTCCCACTTGCAAACTGATCACAACACTACAGACAGATAAAATGTGGAAAGGCGGATGAAAAATGGAAAGGACTGCCGCCCGCTCGCCCCCCACAGGAGTCTCTGCTTGTTTCCCACGTGGACTTGACTTGGTTTTCACGTATTCTGAACTATGTATTATTTCAGAGCATGAGGATATAGAACCTGTTGTTTTTCAAGCTCCTCTTTGATGTACAGAGCCTGGAAATAAGGGCAAACACAGATGTAATCAGAGTAATCAGTAATCATACTGTTTTAAAAACTTGGGGTGCCATCAGGTCTAAAGCCACTGGTTTTGGAAACAAATTTCTTTTTTTTTTTTTTTTTTTTCGGTAAAACATGTTTTTGGAGTACTGAACTTTACAGGGGCTTGCCTTAATCTCTATTTAGTAGTTTCAAGATATATGCGCTATTCTACTTGTTAAAATATTCTATGTAGCCCCTAAGGTGGGTAAGACAGTATAAGTAATGCCTAAATAAATAAGCTAAAAGGTGTCACTACAGCTGGATTTTTGAGAGAAAATGGACATATGAACATAGGCTATGTGTAATAAAAATAATGGCACCTTAAGATTGCACTATTTTATGCATTATTTTATATGCCATTTCATAGCCTGCACTTTAATCTCCAAAGAAATGATGTGTGATGTCCCAGTTGTTCCTTATTAATAACTGTTTCCTGAGACAGGGCACTTAATTCTATTTTACTATACCGAAGTAGTTTCTTGGAGGTAGATTCCTCTTTTGAGTTCTCTATTTCCTTAGCCATAATATTTTCTAGGATCTAGGAACTCCCTATCTTGTCTTATTTTCAACAGTATATAATTTTAATTTAAAATCTCACACTTGGTGATCAGCACATTCTTAATATACTGCTCTAGCAATGAGTACCCATTTGTTAACACTTACCAAATGTCCTTCAGAATAATCATACGTTGTAAAATTTGAAACCAGGAATAAAGGCATTCTGCCTTGTACGATGCAGTCTCTTGAAAAATGGCTGTTCCTAATGTAAAATCCAGTACATGCAGTGATTTGGCTTGGGATCTGAATTTCTTTCACTAGTCTCAAAAGGTTAATAAGAACTACTTCAAAAAGCTCTGTAGCCTGCCATCTTGAGGTGAATTATTTTCAAGAAATACTATATAATCTACAAAATGAAATTAGCAATTAGTTGACTGCTGCCTACCATGAGTTTATTTTTAATAGCAATATATTTATATTTGTGATAAATATGATAGGCTTAAGTAATGGCCTTTTCCAGCTTCCTAAGAATCTTTGTTAAATTTCTGAAATTCAAAGGTCAAAAACTGAAATTTTTCCTGTTGTGTCTGAAGAGAACCATGAGATTTAGAAGCATATTGGTAATCCATTAGGTCCATTGCCAAAGTAGATACTGGTCCGTATACAAAGCTATACCTAAAATTTGATGCGTTTAAAATTCCTTTATGTTGTGCCATGTCTGTTTACTTATGGTCATGAGCAACAATAAATTACCGTAGTTTATCTCTGGAATTTTAATTGTTATAACCTAATTTAATTACTGGAAAGTGAAAAACACCTCCCGGTCACACAACAGGGTACGTAAATAAATGTGTTGTTACCAGTGCTACCTGTTTTCTTTGTATTTCATACACGGAAGATGACGGAGCCATCTTAAATGCCATCCTAATAGCTACCACCTCTTAAAAGCAGTTTATTTTGTTAATTTAATCCTCACAGCCGCTTTGTAAGTGCTTCCCTGGTAGCTCAGCTGGTAAAAGAATCCACCTGCAATGCAGGAGACCCCAGTTCGATTCCCGGGTAGGGAAGATCCATCCCCTGGAGAAGGAATAGGCTACCCACTCCAGTATTCTTGAGCTTCCCTGGTGGCTCAGATGGTAAAGAATCTGCCTGCAATGTGGGAGATCTGGATTCGATCCCTGGGTTGGGAAGATATCCTGGAGAAGGGCATGGCAACCCACTTCAGTATTCTTGCCTGGAGAATTCCCAGGGACAGGAGCCTGGCGGGCTATAGTCCACAGGGTCACAAAGAGTTGAACATGACTGAGCGGGTAAGCACAAAACAGTAGCTGCTTTATAAAGCAGGTTTTACTGTCTATAAGGAAGTTAAACTCAGGTTAAGCAACATAGCCACAATGTCACCTAAGTGTGATTTGAACCCTGCCTCCTAAGCTTATGTATTCCTGCTATACTCTGCTGCTGCTAAGTCTCTTCAGTCGTGTCCGACTCTGTGCGACCCCAGAGACGGTAGCCCACCAGGCTCCCCCGTCCCTGGGATTCTCCAGGCAAGAACACTGGAGTGGGTTGGCATTTCCTTCTCCAATGCATGAAAGTGAAAAGTGAAAGTGAAGTCGCTCAGTCGTGTCTGACTTAGCGACCCCATGGACTGCAGCCCACTAGGCTTCTTTGTCCATGGGATTTTCCAGGCAAAAGTACTGGAGTGGGGTGCCATTGCCTTCTCCGCTGCTACACTCTGCTACATTCTAAAATGTCTGGGAGCTGTGGGACTCTAGATTACATTAATTCTTCAAATTCAATAAATATATAGATTTCATACATCAACCAGAAACAGTCTATGCCAGAATCACTGATGTTAAGAGTAATATACAAAGCTTAAAATCATGGAAAGACGGCTTTAAGGAGGCAACTTTTGTCCTGAAGTTTTTTGGTAATGCATTTACATTAGGCATATGGGTAAAAAATATTTTTAAGGCTTCTGTGTGTGTGTGTGTGTGTGTGTGTGCTTAGTCGCTCAGTCGTGTCCAACTTCTGAGAACCCATAATCTTAAATAAGGCAGTCCTGGCAATAGATGTGGTCAGAGGCCACTAACACGGTCACTTTATTACAAAGTTGGCTACCGATCAATACAAAAGAAGTGATACCAATTCTCTTGCCCTGCTGGGGAAGAAGACTAGTTCTCTTTTCAAAATTCCTTCCAGCTCCAAAACTAAGTATTCAAAATTTCAATGAAATAAAACCATGCAAATCAATTTCACCTCTGTTTCACAAAGATGTAACTGATAAGGAATTACTAGAAACGACATGACTGGAAACACTCTTTGAGACACACTTTACCTACTTTGTTCATAACTTAGATGTTCAGAAAAGAGATCACAGATGAATTTATGTTGAAAGATGAGGACGACAGCAGTGTTAGCGGTTACTCCAACACCATCACTGCATTCTGGTCATCAAGCTACCATAGAAACCTAGAAGAAGAAAGACAGCTTGTGTATCTCCCCGTCTTTGGAGGGTGGATCAGGATGGAATTCTTTGTACCCCTCAGGTGGTTCAGTTGTGTAGAAAGCACATTTTGGGAAACCACGAACTTCACCAGTATTGTTGCTTTAAAAATAAAAGGATGTCTCTACTCATGACCTTTCTCATGTTAATTCCTGAAACAACACTTACAGGATCCATTAAAGGTGATTCTTTCATCCAGAAAATATTTTAACTTGCTTGTGTTGCTCTGGTATTGGTGAGTCATTTCCTGAAAGCAAAATTATAGGAAATTGTAAGGAGAAAAAACAATGTGGATGTTTGAGCACAAAGTCCAAATTACGCCTGGAAAAGGAGTACAAATCAAGGATGAACTTCCCCCAAATTCAGTCAATTTTGTTCATAGAAAAATATTCAACCAAAGAGCTTTCAATCTCCTCAACTCTTACATTTCCTTCGATTCTTTTTTCCTGGGTTCTTTGCATTGAACAAAAGTCAGTTTCTACTTGGAATCTGAAGCAGCAGTGTAACGAGTAATACTGGCTCCTGGGATGACCTAAGGTGTGTCTCTCTGTCTTAAGACACAGGGAAAACTGCTAAAACTTCAAGGCTAAACAGAAGATGGAGTGAGGGAAGAAGGGAAGGGGACCTAAAATGCTTGTTCTTCCTTTGAAGGATTGCAGCAAGCTTTCAAGAAAGTGCCTTAACTCTTTAGATATCCAGGTTCTATAACCCTAGGTGCTGCCACAACAGTGGCCTTTCATTCCCAAAGCAAATGCAGTTTGTGCCTCCCTTGTGCTGTGCTTAGTTGCTCAGTCGTGTCTGACTCTTTGTAGCCCGCCAGGCTTCTCTGTCCATGGGGATTCTCCAGGCAAGCGTACTGGAGTGGGTTGCCACGCCCTCCTCCAGGGGATCTTCCCAATCCAGGTCTCCCACATTGCAGGCTGATTCTTTACTGTCTGAGTCAGAACACTGGAACAGGTAGCCTATCCCTTCTCCAGCGCATCTTCCCCACCCAGGAATTAAACCAAGGTGTCCTGCATTGCAGGTGAATTCTTTTACCAGCTGAGCTACCAGTGAAGCCCGTGTCTTACTTATAAGAGGATAATAAAGCAATGAATGTCAAGGAGTTAACAGTGCTCAGCGCATAATAAGCAGGTAATTAATAATAAATCGTGGTTTATATAGAGCAATAGATATGACTAAGGAAATAGAAGTATAGAATATATATTGCACTGGCTACATGTATTTCCTCTAAGTCCTACTTTAAGTATGTATATATATTTTTTTAACCACAGAAAACAATTTGCTATTACAGCCTTTCTAGCCTCCTGGAGAAGCTTATTTTTAATATTTTAAAACTTTTGCTTTTGATATTTTTAACATTTCACAGGACTTTTTGCACTGCCCCACAGTGCCATCACTTTGCCAGCAAAGATCCACATAGTCAAAGCTATGGATTTTCCAGTAGTCATGTACTGATGTGAGAGTTGTACCATAAAGAAGACTGAGTGCCAAAGAACTGATGCTTTTGAATTGTGGTGCTGGAGAAGACTCTCGAGAGTCTCTTGGACAGACAGAAAGGGGATCAAACCAGTCAATCCAAAAGAAACTAATCCTGAATATTCATTGGAAGGACTTAAGCTGAAGCTTCAATACTTTGGCCACCTGATGCGAAGAGCTGACTCACTGGGGAAAAAAACCCTGATGTTGGGAAAGACTGAGGGCAGGAGAAGGGGACGACAGAGGATGAGATGGTTGGATGGCATCATTGACTCGATGGACATGAATCTGAGCAAACTCCAGGAGATAGTGAAGGACAGGGAAGCCTGGCGTCCTGCAGTCCATGAAGTCACAATGAGTCAAACACAGCTGAGTGACTGAACAACAACAGTACTTCCTTGAGAGCCATGGGACAGAAACCAGTCTGGCAGCCCTCATCCTTCTCCACCTTGGGCTGATGGACCTGAAAAGGAAGGAGGACCTTGAGCTATACCTGGTAGAATAAAGAGAGGAGCCTCTTCAGAACTTCCCCCGGAGAAGGCAACGGCACCCCACTCCAGTTCTCTTGCCTGGAGAATCCCATGGACGGAGGAGTCTGGAAGGCTGCAGTCCATGGGGTCACTGAGGGTCGGACACGACTGAGCGACTTCACTTTTACTTTTCACTTTCATGCACTGAAGAAGGAAATGGCAACCCACTCCACTCCAGTGTTCTTGCCTGGAGAATCCCAGGGACAGGGGAGCCTGGTGGGCTGCCGTCTCTGGGATCGCACAGAGTCGGACACGACTGAAGCGACTTAGCAGCAGCAGCAGCAGCAGACTGTAGCCCACCAGGCTCCTCTGTCCATGGAATTCTCCAGGCAAGAATAGTAGTATGAGTGGGTAGCTATTTCCTTCTCCAGGGCATCTTCCTGACCCAGGAATCAAACCCAGTCTCCCGCATTGCAGGCAGATTCTTACTATCTGAGTCACAAGGGAAGCCCTGAGATTTAAAAAGCCAGCACTCCTTTCCCCAACACTCCTTCATCTTTCTCTTTGTTACTGTCTAAAAGCCACACTTTAAAGACTAAGACATTTAACAACCTCGATATGTACAGAGAAAATTAGAAAGTGACGAGGTATGCCAAGGGAAAGGCTCAAATAAAGAACTGAAAAGACGTTAAGTTTACACCTCAGCCAGAGCCTCAGCACAGAAAGAGCCTACCACAATCAAAATAAACATATAAAAACAATTGATTCCCAGGGTCACCACATTATTAGATTCAAATGTCTAGTTTTCAGCAACAACAAAAGCCCACAAGGCATACAAAGAAACAGGATATAAGTATACTTATAAGTGTAAGCTTATACTTACAGCCCATTAAAGAGGAAAATATAAATCAACAGAACTTAAAAAGGCCTAATGGCAGATATACTAGACAGACATTTTAAAATAACTTTTTTAGAGAGGCTCAAAGGGATTTCCCTGGTGGTGTAGTGGATAAGAATCTGCCTGCCTAATGCGGGGGACATGGGTTCAATCCCTGGTCCGGGAAGGTTCCACATGCTGCGGAGCAACAAAGCTCCACAGCTACTGAGCTCATGAGCTGCGACTACCGAAGCCCTCGTGCCCAGGGCTTGTGCTGCACAACAAGAGAAGCCGTCACAATGAGAAGTCCACACAAAGCAGCGAAGACCCAGTGCAGCCAAAAATCCATAAATAATTATTTTTAATATAAATAAACTTTTTAAAATTAAAAAAAGAAAAAAGAACTAGTCTATCACAGACTTCACAAACAAACTTATGGTTACCAAAAGGGAAAGGTGGGGGAATAAATTGAGAGTTTGGGATTGGGGTATGGCCAATTAACAATAGTCTCAGGTGAATAGCAAAGGGACTCAGCCATACATACATGTATCCATTCATACCCAAGACAAAATGTTTTTGGTGTTAAAAAAATAAAAATAAAAATTTTAAAAAAGATTTGGGATTAATGTGTATACACTACCATATATAACAATCAACAAGGACCTACTCTGTAGCACAGAAACTCTACTCAATATTCTGTAATAATCTATATGGGAAAAGAATGTGAAAAAGAATGGATATATGTATGGATATACATATAAATAGATAGATAACTGAATCACTTTGCTGGACACCCAAAACTAACATAACATTGTAAAACTAAACCCCAATATAAAATAAAAATTAAAAAAAAAATCAGTCTAAATGCTAGTATTGGGGACTTCCCTGGTGGTCCAGTGATTAACCATCTGCCTTGCAATGCCAGGGACTCCGGTTCGACCCCTAGTCAGGGAACTAAGATCCCACATACCTTGGGTAATTAAGCCTGAGCTCCGCAGCTACTGAGCCCTCACACTCCAGAGCCCACGTGTCACAACTGGAGAGTCTGCACCACAACAAAAGATCCCACAAGACACAATGAAGACTGCTCGTGCCACAACTGAGACCAGACGCAGCCAAAGAAATAAATATTTTTTAAAAAGGCAGCCCACAGAATGGGAATAAATACTTGCAAAGCATATATCTGATAAGGAATTAATATCCAGAACACATGTGAATTCCCAAAATTTCTACTTTTGACTTTAATTCATTTGATTGTGGTCAGAAAACTTACTTAGCATGTTGCAATCCTTACAAACATTTTGAGGCTTGCTTTATGGCCTAAAATGTGGTATATCTTAAAGGATGTTTCTTGTGCACTTGAGAAGAATGTGTATTCTATTGTTTTTTCATGGAGTGTTCTATGGATTTTGAGGTTTAAAGTGGGTTTGAAGTTTTAGTTCTTCTATTACCTTGTGGAACATATGTGTAGTTGTTCTATCCATTATTGGAAGTGGGGTATTGTCATCTCGATCAGCTATTATTATTGAGTTTCTATTTGTCCCTTCAATTTTATCAGTTTCACGTCACGTATTTTGGGGCTCTGTTCTTAGATGGATATCCTAATAGATTAACCTTTCAATCCTTATAAAATGTCCCATTTTAAAAAAAGTCCCTTTTTAACTCTAGTAACAATTTTTTTAAGTCTATTGTGTCCAGCTTTCTTATGATTGCTGTTTGCACACATATCTTTTTTCACTGTTTTATTTTCATTATTTGTATCTCTAAATCTGAAGTGTGTCTCCTGTGGTCACCATGTAATTGGATCTTTTTTTTAAAAAAAATCTAATCTGTCAATCTCTACCTTTTTATTGGATTGTTTAATCCATTCACATTTAATAATAAAATTGGTATGCTTGAATTTATGTTTGCTTTTTAATTTTTGTTTTCTGTATGGTCCATCTCTTTTTTCACACTATTCCTCTTTTATTGCTTCCTTTTGCATTAAATAAATATTTTCTTATGTAAAATTTTAATTCCATTAAGTTTTTCACTGTGTGTTTTTGTTATGTTTCTTGTAGATGCACTAGAACTTAACATATACATCTTAACTAATTAGAATATTTTAAATTTATTCTAATTTAATTCCAGTAAGATGTAGAAATATATAGCTATTTCTTTTTCCTCCATTTCATGCTGATAAGTTGGTGCAAAAGTAATTGCAGTTCTTGCACTGTTGAACTTTGCCCTTTGACATTGGAATACATTCTTAAATAAATGTGGTTATGTTATACATCATTTTAATGTGCATCTCTCTTTTTTGCTAATGATTTATTACTTGCTGTTTATTTTATATTTATTTTAAACCATGGAAATTATATTAGACAAAAAGCAAATTCAAGGCATTTTCTTATTTGAATTCAAAATGGGTCATAAAGCAGTAGAGACAACTTGCAACTTCAATAACGCATTTGGCCCAAGAACTGCTAACAAACGTACAGTGCAGAGCCTTGAAGAGGAGGAGCAGAGTGGCTGGCCATCAGAAGTTGACAATGACCAATTGAGAGCCATCACTGAAGCTGATTCTCTTAAAACTACACCAGAAGTTGCCAAAGAACTCAAAGTTGACCATTCAATGGGTTGTTTGGCAGTTGAAGCAAATTAGAAAGGTAGGAAAGCTTGATAAATAGGTACCTCGTGGCTGAGCACAAATTAAAAACATTGTCATTTTGAAGTGTCGTCTTCTCTTATTCTACACAACCACAACAAATCATTTCTCAATCAGATTGTGACATGCAACAAAAAGTGAATTTTATACGACAACCAGCAATGACCAGCTAAGTGGCTGGCCTGAGAAGAAACTCCAAAGCATTTCCCAAAGCCAAACTTGCACTAAAAAAAGGTCATGGTCACTGTTTGTTGGTCTGCTGCTGGTCTGATCCACTACAGCTTTCTGAATCCCAATGAAACCATTACATCTGAGAAGTATGCTCAGCAAATCAATGAGATATACTGAAAACTGCAACACCTGCAGCCGGCATTGGTCAACAGAAAGGGCCAAATTCTTCTCCACAACAAATCTGACCTCATATCACAACAATCAACGCTTCAGAAGTTGAACAAATAGCGCTACGAAGTTTTGCCTCATCTGCCATATTCACCTGCCCTCTCGCCAACCAACTACTACTTCTTCAAGCATATTGACAACTTTTTGCAAGGAAAACGCTTCCACAACCACTGGGATGAAGAAAATGCATGGATTTTATGACACAGGAATAAACAAACTTATTTCTCGTTGGCAAAAATGTGTTGATTGTAATGATTCCTATTTTGAGTAATAAAGATGTGTTATAATGAGCCTCGTTACAGTGATTTAAAATTCATGGTCCAAAACTGCAATTATGTTTGCCCCAACCTAATATTATTGTTACATGTTACATCTATATACATTACAAAAATACACTTATAACTGTTACTTTATATAATTTTATGCCTATAAAGAAACTGAGAGGAAAGTACATATAAAGTTTGCTATACTAGCCTCCTTATTTACCATTTCTAGTTCTCTTCCTTTGCTTCTGTGGAATTGAGTTATCATCTGGTGTCATGTCCTTAATCCAAGGCAGCTTTGCTCCCATTATATCTTCTGTGCTGTTGTTGTCAAATATTTTACATTTTTATATGTTATAGGCCCAATAATACAATTTACATATATATATATATATATACACACACACACACACTCAAACACACACAATTGCTTTTAAAATCAGTTAAGAGGAGCAAGGAAAACAAATAAGCATTTATGCTGTCTTTCATCATTATTTGACATATACTGGGGCTATTTATCTTTCCATGTGGACTTCAGTTACATTCTGAGATCGTTTGCTCTTAGCCTAAAGCACTTCTTTCCATACTTCTTAGCAAGTGGCTTTTTGAGTAGCAATTCTCTCAGTTTTTGTTTACCTGAAAACCTCTACATTATGTCTTCACTTTTGAAAGATAGTTTTTTTTAAATATTATTTACTTTTTGTTATTTGGCTGTGCCAGGTCTTAGTTGTGGCATTCATAATCTTTTTAGTTGTGGCATGCAAACTTTTAGCTGCTGCATGTGGGATCTGGTTTGTTGGTTTTTTGTTTTTTTTTTTTTAAATATTTATTTATTTGGCTGGGCCAGGTGTTAGTTGCAAAGGTCTTTGATCTTTGCTGTGACCCACAGGTTCCCTTAGTGTGGTGCGCGGGACCTTCTGTTTTATTTAATATTGATTGATTGATTTATGTATGTATTTGGCTACGTGGGATGTTAGTTGCGCCACTCGGGACCTTCCATTTCAGTGCGTGAACTCTCTAGTTGTGATGCATGGGCTCAGTGGTTGCAGCACCAGGCATAGTTGACCAACAGCAATGTGGGATCTTAACTCCTTGACCGGGGACCAAATCCACGTCCCTCACATTGCAAGGCAAATTCTCAACCACTGGACCACCAGGGAAGTAAGTCCCTGGGATCTAGTTCTTGCTTAACAGTGTTTTGCCCAGCCAGCCCTTGGAATATGCTATCCCGCCGCCTTCCAGTCCCCATTGTTTCTGATGAGGAGTCCATTGTTAATCCTTTGGGGTCTCCTTTTGTGTGATTTTTCTCTTGCTCTTTCAAAGTTTTCTCTTTGTCTTTTAGCATTTTTCCTGTGATGTGCCTGGGTCAGGATCTCTTTGCTTTGTGTTCATTCTGCTTGGAGTCCACTGAGCTTAGATTTCTTTGTCTTTCATCAAATTTGGGTAGTTTTCAGCTTTTTAAAAAAATTTTTTTCCTACTTCTCCTCCCCTTCTGGTATTTCCAGTACATGTATGTTGATGAGCTTATGGTGTCCCATATTTCTCTGAGGCCCTATTCATTTCTTTTGTTGTCATAAAATATACATAAAATTTGCCATTCTAGCCATCTTTAGCTGTAGAATTTAGTGGCCCTGTGTATACACACAATGTTATGCAGCCATCACTGCTATCCACTTACCAGTCCAGACAGAGACTCTGTACTCATCAAAAATAACTGCCCATTCTTCTCTTCCTTTGCCTCTGTTAACATCTATTATTTTTTATGTCTCTACAGCTGGTCAACTTTTAAACTTTAACCACAGCAGCTCCCTTTTTAGTCGGACGTTCACATAGGGAAGGAGGGGAAATTCTTTGGCTTAAATATATAATTTGACAAAATAACTGCCTAGGGAAAAAAACAAAACAAAACAAATACAAGCCAGTGGCCACTGGGAATGGTGGTGATTCATCTCACCAGGCACTCCAGAATATCTTTGTTGATCAGTAGGACAAATCTCAGCTTAAATTAGCAAAGGTTATATAAAGTTAGTTGATTCCCTTATCTGATCACACAGCATAGATGAACAGTTTCAAGGGCAAGCCCAGGGAAAGGAATGGTGCCTGAGTACATTGTCTGCTCTTGTTCCCAAAGATTATGAACCTCAAAGTTTGTGGTTTTAAGGAATTACTGCTTATATCAATTGTTTTCTGTAAGATGATATGATGAAAGAGTTTTTTGCACAAGACTTAACATGGTTTTCAAATAATAGGTTGGTTGGCTATGAAGAGAAGCTCCTATTATAATCAAAGTCATTTCAAAACATGTCACCAGTAAATGCATTCAAAAATTATTAGGGCAGGGACTTCGCTGGTGGTCTGGTGGCTAAGCATCCACTCTCCAATACAGGGGCCTTTGGGTTTGATGCTGAAGAGCAACTAAGTCAAAGAGCCACAACTTACAGAGCACCCATGCCACAGTGAAAGATCCTGCATGATGGAATAAAGATCCTGAATGCCACAACTAAGACCCAATGCAGCCAAACACATACGTACTTATATACATACATACATAAAATAATCTGGGGCAGGAGGGCTATTTAAAAAGGTTTTGTAAATTAATTTATTTAATTGGAGGCTAATTAGTTTACAACATTGTGGTGGTTTTTGCCATACGTTGACATGAATCAGCCACAGGTGTACATGTGTCCCCCCATCCCAAACTCCCATCCCATCCCTCTGTGCTGTCCCAGTGCACCTGTTTCATGCATCGAACTTAGACTGGTCATCTGTTTCACATATGATAATATACATGTTTCAATGCTATTCTCTCAAATCATCCTGCCCTTGCCTTCTCCCCCAGAGTCCAAAAGTCTGTTCTTTATTCCCATGTCTCTTTTGCTGTCTTGCACATAGGGTCATCGTTACCATCTTTCTAAATTCCATATATATGCGTTAATATACTGTGTTGGTGTTGTTTTTCTTTCTGACTTACTTCACTCTGTGTAATAGCCTCCAGTTTCATCCACCTCATTAGAACTCAAATGCATTCTTTTTAATAGCTAAGTAATATTCCATTGTGTGTATGTACCACAACTTTCCTATCCATTTGTCTGCTGATGGACATCTAGGTTGCTTCCATGTCCTGGCTATTGTAAACACTGCTGTGATGAACACTGGGGTACACATGTCTCTTTTAATTCTGGTTTCCTCAGTGTGTATGCCCAGGAGTGGGATTGCTGGGTCACATGGCAGTTCTATTTCCAGTTTTTTAAGGAATCTCCTCACTGTTCTCCATAGTGGCTGTACTAGTTTGCATTTCCACCAAAAGTGTAAGAGGGTTCCCTTTTCTCCACATCCTTTCCAGCATTTATTGTTTGTAGACTTTTTGATAGCAGCCTTTCTGACTAGTGTGAGATGGTACCTCATTGTGGTTTTGATTTGCATTTCTCTGACAATGAGTGATGTTGAGCATCTTTTCATGTGTTTGTTAGCCATCTGTATGTCTTCTTTGGAGAAATGTCTGTTTAGCTCTTTGGCCCATTTTTTGATTGGGTCATTTATTTTTCTGGTATTGAGCTGTATGAGCTGCTTGTATATTTTGGATATTAATTCTTTGTCAGTTGCTTCATTTGCTATTGTTTTCTTCCATTCTGAAAGCTTTTTTTTCACCTTGCTTATAGTTTCTTTCATTGTGTAAAAGCTTTTAAGTTTAATTAGGTCCCATTTGTTTATTTTTGCTTTTATTTCCATTACTCTGGGAGGTGGGTCATAAAGGATCTTGCTGTGATTTATGTCAGAGAGTGTTCTGCCTATGTTTTCCTCTAGGAGTTTTACAGTTTCTGGTCTTACATTTAGATCTTTAATCCATTTGAGTTTATTTTTGTGTATGGTATTGGAAAGTGTTCTAGTTTCATTCTTTTCCAGGTAGTTTACCAGTTTTCCCCAGCACCACTTGTTAAAGAGATTGTCTTCTCTCCATTGTAAATGCAGAAAAGATCTTGCATGATGCAATAAAGATCCTGCATGCCACAATTAAGACCCAATGCAGCCAAATACATACATACATACATACGTAAAATAATCTGGGGCAGGAAGGCTATATTAAAAAGTTTTTTAAAAATTATTAGAGCACTTTTACCTCCTGAGCCTGATAGGTATGGGTAAATAGCATCCTTTTGAGGACTGAGGGAGGGTATATGTCTCTCTAAATGTTTGATGTGGAGAATCATTTTTTAGCAAGAGCAGCTAACCCTAACCTATTTATTTTTCTGGGCTCCAAAATCACTGCAGATGGTGATTGCAGCCATGAAATTAAAAGACGCTTACTCCTTGGAAGGAAAGTTATGACCAACCTAGACAGTATATTAAAAAGCAGAGACATTACTTTGCCAACAAAAGTCCATCTAGTCAAGGCTATGGTTTTTCCAGTGGTCATGTATGGATGTGAGAGTTGGACTGTGAAGAAAGCTGAGTGCTGAAGAACTGATGCTTTTGAACTGTGGTGTTGGAGAAGACTCTTGAGAGTCCCTTGGACTGCAAGGAGATCCAATCTGTTCATTCTAAAGGAGATCAGCCCTGGGTGTTCACTGGAAGGACTGATGTTGAAGCTGAAACTCCAATATTTGGCCACCTGATGCAAAGAGCTGATTCATTTGAAGAGACCCTGATGCTGGGAAAGATTGAGGGCAGGAGGAGAAGGGGACAACAGAGGATGAAATGGTTGGATGGCATCACCAACTCAATAGACATGGGTTTGGGTGAACTCCGGGAGTTGGTGATGGACAGGGAGGCCTGGTGTGCTGCAGTTCATGGGGTCGCAAAGAGTCGGACACGACTGAGCGACTGAACTGAACTGAACTGAAACTTGATCTTTATTCTTGGTTCCTGACCTAGAGCTCCTAAATGGCTTGGAATTCCTTGAGTCATCCTGTGTATTTTTTTTTTTCCTAATGAAGTGTTTCTTGGCAGGGCTCTAGATGGCTTCAGGATGGGCCTTGTCACCAGAAAGGCCAGGGCATGATTAGAGAGTTAGGATTTTCAGCCTTAATCCCTGGTCAGAGAACTAAGATCCCACATGCCACAGAGCAACTAAGCTGAAAGCAGCTCAATGAAAGAGCCTGAGTACTCTAGAGCGTATGCTCGGCAACAGAAGAAACCCCCACAAGCCACAACGAAGACCCAATGCAGCCAAAAAAAAGAGAAAAGTAAAGCACTTTCCTGAGTTCTGTGAGTTATTCTAGCAAATTATCAAACCTGAGGAGGGGCTATGGAACCCCCAACTTATAGCTGGGCTTGGTCAAACATTCATGAGGCCCAGGACTTGTGATTGAGATCTGAAGTGGAGGACCACTGAGGGGACTGAACCTTTAAATCTGTGGAATCTGATGCTAATTCTCGGTAGGTCATGTCAGCAAGTTGAAGAAGAAATGATGGAAAAGACACCACCTCTTTCATGTCAGGAGAAAAAAAAAAAAGCCTCTCATTTGGTGTCAGAAGTGCTGTAGCTAAAAACAGTAAAGACGCTCCTTTACACATCTGCCAGAAGAAATAATTTCTGTATGTTCATGTTCAGGCTCTCTACATTTTATGGGCAATAATGTAAAAACTCTTTCCTCTTTTTCTTTCTTCCTATTTTTCCCCCCCCTGAAATGGTCTGTACCAATTCTAATGCTTCTCCAGGCATCAGCGGACCAGAAACATAGTATTTTTAGGAAGACATGAGCCTTTTATGGTTTTATTTTGGACATGCCTTATATCAATAAAAGCCTAGAAAACAGCCTCTGTTTTCTAGAAAATTCAACGCATTGAAAAGCTCTAAGTCCCCTGTATATTTATTACAAATATACAAAACAGTCACTCAGTCTGCAAAATCCAGACTCGGAAAGAATAAAAGCTACACACCATTTCCTCCACTCATGGGTATGGTTGGCAACTACTTCACCCTGTGAACCGTTCTGTCTCAGGTTCATGGTGTTCACAGGGTCCTGAGCCCCACCTTCCTCACAGTGCAAGTCCCTTCCAGATCATTCCCTTTTCCATTTGGGATTTGGAGCCAGATAGCCTTGGTTCCTTCTTGAAAGTGAAAGTGGAAGTCACTCAGTCGTGTCCGACTCTTTGTGACCCCATGGACTATACAGTCCATGGAATTCTCTAGGCCAGAATACTGGAGTGGGTAGCCGTTCCCTTCTCCAGGGGATCTTCCCAACCCAGGGGTCGAACCCAGGTCTCCCACACTGCAGGTGGATTCTTTACCAGCTGAGCCACCAGGGAAGACCAAGAATACTGGAGTGGGTAGCCTATCCCTTCTCCAGCAGATCGTCCCAACAGATCTTCCAGGAATCAAAGGGAGTAGATCTTCCAGGAATCGAACCAGGGTCTCCTGCGTTGCAGGCAGATTCTTTACCAGCTGAGCTACTGACATTTTGTAAGCTGTATGAGCTAAGACACACCACTTACTCTTCCCAGGCATTGGCTTCCTCATACAAAACATGGGGAACGTGTGACATATCTCTCATCAGGGGATCTGAAGTCTGGGACGTTTCTTTCGAGTCTTTGCCCTTTGCCCCTGTTCTGAGTCATGATGTTTGTTTCTCATCAACCAGAGACACTGGAGGATACAAGAGTCATCAGAGCGCAACTGCTTTCAGAGGAGCTGGACGTGGAAGAGTGCTGACAGGAGTAGATAGTATGTTTTCCTTCTTAGCTGCCCTTTATACTGTTCTGCTGAATTCTGACTCAGATGAAGACTCAGGCAGAGCCCAGAGCCTTTCAGTTTCTCTTGGTCACTAATAAATTAATTCCCTTTATTTGGGTATTTAAAACTCCAGTCTGATCCAGGTAAACATGATATTGTTTCACTAGACTAAAAGCTTCTTTCCTCTTTCTACTGGTCAGGCCTGATTTAGGCTTAGATGTTTACAGAGGAGAAAGGCAGGGAGGAGGATATTTCTTCCTGGCTTTTCCTCTACCCCCTCTTGCAGGATTCTTGGCATCTAACCTGGGGGAAGGCAATGGCACCCCACCCCAGTACTCTTGCCTGGAAAATCCCATGGACAGAGGAGCCTGGTAGGCTGCAGTCTGTGGGGTCGCTAAGAGTTGGACACGACTGAGTGACTTCACTTTGACTTTTCACTTTCATGCACTGGAGAAGGAAATGGCAACCCACTCCAGTATTCTTGCCTAGAGAATCCCAGGGATGGGGGAGCCTGGTGGGCTGCCGTCTCTGGGGTCGCACAGAGTTGGACACGACTGAAGTGACTTAGCAGCAGTAGCAGCAACCTGGAGGAGAGGAGGGTGAGGAAGGTGGGAGAAGGCGAGGGGGTGATAGGCAGGTTTTTTAAAAGGACAGAGTCCCACACTACTGGTAGTTTTCTTCTGCCATGCCAGCAACCATGAAGGTGCAGATCCAGCCCTTGTCAAATGTTATACTCTGACCCATTTCACCTGATTTCTCTGCTGGCAAAGCCACTACCTGCAGAGACTTTCTGTCCACAGACAGCTCCTAAGCACCTCTAACCTTTGGGTATTGTCAGTCCCGAGGCAGGGACTAGCCCTTGTGTGTCCCCAGACACAAAAGTCAAGCTCTAGGGATGGTTTCATGAAACCCTCCTCACTTGGCCAGGATTTACAAAGTGACAATGCTTTTTTTCAGCAGAGCATGTGGTTGCTTCGTGTACCAGAGAAGAGAAGCCCAGCCCATCACCACTAACTCACTCAAAAGAAATTTAAGAAGTTCTATTACTTTTTAAAAAATTTATTTACTGGATTAAGCTGGGTCATAGTTGTGTCACTCAGGGTCTTTTAGTTGCAGCATGTGGAATCTACCCCGACCAGGGACTGAACCTGGGCCCCTGCATTGGACCACAGAACCACCCAAGGAATCCTCTCTATTACTTTTCTTGATTATTCTTTTTGCTTCTTCTTACAGACACTTGGGTGGGGGGTGATAAGCTAATAATAACAAAATTTACCCTCAGCAGGCATTAGTTTCCTCATATATAACAACGTGGGGAGCATGTGACGTATCTCTTATCAGAAGTCTGAAGTCCAGGACATTTCTTTCTAGTCTTTGCAGTTTGCATCATCTTTGGGCATGACTGACATGGAGCACCTGATCCCCTCCCGTTCACAGTTTTGAAGCCTCTGATAAAACACCTAAACAAAAGGAAAAGTCAAATTTGTATCCAACATTAATATACTTAGGATTATGCTTTTAAACTTGTTGCCTGAGAAGGTTCTCACAAAATCGATCACACGTTCCACAAGTTTGAATTCCTCTCTCTGATCCCATGTCTGCAGATGAGCAGAGACTTCACACAGATTTCTGCTTACACTGAAAACACATGTGTATTTTTCTTGGCACCAGACTATCAAGGAGTGAAGGCATCTGGCAACTTCAGCAGAAGCAAGTGAAAGTCTACTTGCATTCGAGGAAGAGTCATGCTTGCAGGGCTTTTCCATACATTGCCTCCTGACACGCTGATGTTTTACTATAATTTACAGTCTGTGTCTCTTCAATACCTCTAGGGTTGACAGAAAGAAATACATTTGGGAAATACAATGATTTTTTCCTCCAGTCTACTCCTTCAGCAATTTTGCCACAAGAGTAGCTTCTTCTGAAGTGTTTTGCTACAGAAAAGTATCACGTTACCTATTTTCCAAATAGTGTCATAGGTGAAAGAAGATGCAAGCAACTCTGTTCTGTATGTTCTGTGCATGAACCCCTCGTAGGTCAGCATTTTTGCTTATGGAGCATGACTTCAAAGACCAACCTGAGGGACCTCCCTGGTGATCTGGTGGTTTGGACCCCATGCTTGCAATGCAGGGGGCCCGGGTTCAATCCCTGGTCAGAGCCTGGTCCCACACGGCTCAACTAAAGACAAAGACTCAGCACAGACAAATTAAAAAGAAAAAGACCAACCTGTACAGGTTTTACACTTTTCTTAACTGAAAGCTCCCTCGTATTGCGGAATCAAAGTTTATGCTAAAACATTTTTCAGACTCACTTTGGAGAGATTAGCAGCAGATGACAGATTGGCGCCTGTATTAGTTTCTACTGCAAACTTATTGACTGGGAAACTTAACAGAAATTTACTATCTCACAGTTCTATAGGCTAACACCATGAGATCAAGCTGTTGGCAAGGGTGATTCCTTTTGCTCTGATGGAAGGATTTGCTCTAGAACTCTATCTTCAGCTTGTAGATGTCTATCTTCACATTCACATGGCATTTGCCCTGTTTCTGCTCATTTTTCTTCATTAAAAAAAAAAAAAAAACAAAAAAAACCCCTCTATTCTTCAGGTCATGTCATCTCTATCTATAAATTCAACAGATTTTTCTCCTGTCAGTTTAAATCTACTGTTGAGCCTCTTTAGTGCAGTTTTCATTTTAGGTCTTAAACTTTTCAACTTCAGACTTTCCCTTTAGTTCTTTTTTATAATTTCTATCTCTTCATTTATATTCTCTATGTGATGAGATATTTTCATCACCCCTTCCTTTTCCTCTCTAAGCACAGTTTTCTTTAGTTGTTTAAGCATATTTATTGTCACAGCTGTGAAGTGTTGTTCAGTCTGGGCCCTCTCACAGACAATTTCTGTCATTTGCTTTTTCCCCTTGTGTGGATGATACTCACTTTCCTGTTTCTTTGCATGTCTTCTCTCTTTTTTTTAATCCTGAAAAACGGACAGCTTGGGTAATATAATTATAGGAGCTCTCAATACTGATTTCTCCTCCCCCTATCCCTCAGAGTTTGTTGTGGTAGCTGTTTGTTAAGTGAATTCGTTGGACTTTTTCTTTTTTTAATTTATTTGGCTGCACCAGGTCTTGGCTGCAGCACTTGGGATATTTTAGCTGCAGTTGTGGCATTCGAACTCTTAGTTACAGCATGTGGGACCTAATTCCCTGATGAGATGGAACTCAGGTCCCCTACATTGGGAACGCAGGAAGTCCCTTGGCTGGACTATTTTAGTAAATCCTATTTCTCTATCATTGTGAAGGCCTTAATGTTGCTCACCATGGGGCATTTCCCTGAGGTTCTGCAGTCACTCAGTGATTCAGTTCAGTTCGGTCGCTCAGTCTTGTCCGACTCTTTGCAACCCCATGAATTGCAGCACGCCAGGCCTCCCTGTCCATCACCAATTCCCAGAGTTCACTCAGACTCACGTCCATCGAGTCAGTGATGCCATCCAGCCATCTCATCTTCCGTCATCCCCTTCTCCTCCTGCCCCCAATCCCTCCCAGCATCAGAGTCTTTTCCAATGAGTCAACTCTTCGCATGAGGTGGCCAAAGTACTGGAGTTTCAGCTTTAGCATCATTCCTTCCAAAGAAATCCTAGGGCTGATCTCCTTCAGAATGTGATTAGCAAGGTACTTTTAAAAAAATATTTTTTTTTCATTTTTGGCTGCACTGGGTCTTCATTGCTGTGCGTTGGCTTTCTCCAGTTGCAGCGAGCAGGGGCTACTCCTTGTAGTGGTATACAGGCTTCGCATTGCTGTGGTTTCTCTTGTTTCAGAGCATGGGCTCTAGAGCATGGGCTCAGTAATTGCGGCGCATGGGCTTAGTTGCTCCATGGCATGTGGGATCTTCCCGAACCAGGGACCGAACCCATGTTTCCTGCATTGGCGGGTGAATTCTTATCCACTCTTCCACCAGGGAAGACCACAGGGCACTTTTTGATTATACCTTTCCCTGATGTGTTGGCTGCTTCTTTTGGTATTACACCCAGCTGTTAGGTTTGTCTAACTGCTGGCTGATAACTCTCTTATTATTGACAATGTCCTCGAGCATAAGTTGCTCCACAATCTGATTCAGTTAAATGTGAGGCCCTTTCCAGGGATACAAACGAGTTGATGTGAGGATGATTGAGAGCCCAGTATTCTCAGTCTGCCTCAGCTTTTGTAGAGCTCCCACTCCATGAGATGGCAAGTGGATGAATACTCTTGACTTCCTGCTTCATTTCTCTTGGAATTTAGCCTTTGCAACATGGAACTGTGGTGAGGCAGTAGGTGGAAGCATGAAAAATGCTGGCAACCTGTCCCTCCTAGGAAGACACTATAGCCCTTTACTGGGAGCTGGGGAATAGGGAACCTTATCTTCTTGGCCACAGCTGCCTGGAGAGGTGCATCTGTTATGTTGAGATTGGGTTGACGGGAGTAAAAGCAGGTCATCATTCAAGTGCTGTAGACATTTGCTGTTTTTGCTGAAATTTAGTAGATCTTTTTGAATAAATATTTTATTTGCTGTATGTCCTTAGGACAATTTCCACAGACTTTAAATAGCTGTTGTTCTCTAAAACATCCACCAGTTGTAGTTGTTTGGCTGGGAGTGAGAACTTCTAAAATGGTATCTTACTGTAGATTTTAATTGCATGTCATTGATATAATAAGGTTGAACATTTTTCACTTCATCCTGGGTCATTTGTGCTAGTTTATGCCCGTGTGCCCTCAGATCCATTCCTCATGTTTTCCTGCAGTGCACCGTAGAGGGGCTCACTCCATGGGCTCCCATGTCAACTGGATTCTGGCTGAGTTTGGTTAATAGGAAACACCAAGGGGAGGACACTTGAAGGCAGAAGGGTGAAGCCAAGGCGTTCTCCCCTCCCTTCTCTACCCCGGGCTTTGCCTGCTGCGACTGTGGCTTGAGCTCTTCCCAGACATGCTCACTGCAATTGCAGCTTCCATTGTGTAGTATTACCTTTTGGGGCCCTAGAACACTTTCTCCTGCCTTTGTCTCCTTCCAGCTGCGGGAATGGGAATACTTTCCCACATTGTCCTCACTATTCCCTCTGCCTCCCAACTCCTCCATCACCTGTATAACTCGTGCCCTATGTTAAATTCCCTCTGCTGTAAATACTTGACATGGTATCTGCATGTCAGATTAGACTCTGAGACAACACTACTGCTTCCTTTTCTGTTAAAGTCTTAGTTTTTACTTTTTTATCTTATAGTCTCCCCTCCTTTTTTTCTTTTTAATTCTTAAGAGTTCTTTATATATATTAAAGTATGTATTTTATACTAGTCCTTTATTATTTGTATGTGTTGGAAATCTCTCAGTTTATGGTTTGTCTTTTCACTCTTCACGATGACTTTTCTAAAATAGTTTTGTTTACTTTATTATTTATTTTCGGCTGTACTGGGTCTTCGTTGCTGTTCAGGCTTTTCTCTAGTTGTGGTGAGCTGCTGCTGCTGCTGCTGCTGCTAAGTCGCTTCAGTCGTGTCTGACTCTGTGCGACCCCATAGACGGCAGCCCACCAGGCTTCCCCTGTCCCTGGGATTCTCCAGGCAAGAACACTGGAGTGGGTTGCCATTTCCTTCTCCAATGCATGAAAGTGAAAAGTGAAAGTAAAGTCGCTCAGTCGTGTCCGACTCTTAGCGACCCCATGGACTGCAGCCCACCAGGCTCCTCCGTCCATGGGATTTGCAGGGGCTCCTAATTGTGGTGCACGGGCTTCTTACTGCAGTAGCCTCTCCTGTTGTGGGCTCTAAGGCATGAGGACTTCAGTAGTTGCAGCACGTGGGCTTTGTAGTTTCAGCTCCCAGGCTTTAGAACACAAGGCTCAGTAGTTGTGGGGCATGGGCTTAGCTACTCCTCGGTATGTGGCATCTTCAAAGATCAGGAACCAAAGCCCCATCGCCTGCATTGGCAGGCAGACTCTTCACCACTGAGCCACCATGGAAGCCTTCATGATGACTTCTGATGAACAGTTTCTAGAGTTAATGAAGTAGTCTACTTTTAAAATATGTTTTCTTGATGGTTTGTGCTTTTTGCATCTTCTTTTAAGAAATCACTTCCTAAACTTCCCTAAATATCTTCTATTCAAAATCTTCTTAGTTTAATCTTCCACTTTTAAGTCTATAAGATACACTGAACTAATTTTAGTATAAAATATAAGTTCAATCTCATGTTTTCTCATATTGATAACCAATTATCCCAGCACTACTTTTACTGAAAATCTTTCCTTTTCCTCACTGATCTTATATTTCTATATACTGATAGAACTTATTTCTGTACCCTCTATTCTGTCTCATTATTATATTATTTATCCCTGAATTATTACTATGCTATCTATTATACTACACTATATTATTAATATGCTATCTTCAAACTATATATTAAAGCTTTATAAGAATTTTTCAGCTGGTGAACTAAGTTCTCTTACCTGTTCTTTTATAGATATGTTTTGGCTATTCTTGACCCTTTTACTCTTCTGCTGCTGCTGCTGCTGCTAAGTCACTTCAGTCGTGTCTGACCTCTGTGTGACCCCATAGACAGCAGCCCACCAGGCTCCCTCGTCCCTGGGATTCTCCAGGCAAGAACACTGGAGTGGGTTGCCATTTCCTTCTCCAATGCATGAAAGTGAAAAGTGAAAGTGAAGTCGCTCAGTCATATCCGACTCTTAGCGATCCCATGGACTGCAGCCTACCAGGCTCCTCTGTCCATAGGATTTTCCAGGCAAGAGTACTGGAGTGGGGTGCCATTGCCTTCTCTGCTTTTACTCTTCTACATAAATTTAATACAAATTTATCAAGTTCCACCAAAACCTAATTTTGAATAAAACTACACTGAATTTGTAGATCAATTGTAGGAGTGGGAATAACTGACATCTTTGTTGTATTTAGTCTTTCAATCTATGAGCCTATTTCACCATTTGTCTTTAATGTCTTTCAATAAAATGTTAATATTTTCTTTTAAAGATCTTATACATCTTTTGTTAGATTTGCTTTTAGGTCCTTTTTCTGCTTTTAGGTCCTTTTTTATGTTATAAATGTATCTTTCTATTTGACTGCATTATTTAACTGGTTGTTACTGTTTATAAAAACACAAAAGATTTGAAGGGAGTCAAAAGGTACAGGCTTCCAGTTATAAAAGAAATGTCACAGGAATATAATGTACAGCATGGTGACTATAGTTCAATTCAGTTCAGTCGCTCAGTCGTGTCCAACTCTTGGCGACCCCATGAATTGAAGCACGCCAGGCCTCCCTGTCCATCACCAACTCCCGGAGTTCACTCAGACTCACGTCCATCGAGTCAGTGATGCCATCCAGCCATCTCATCCTCTGTCGTCCCCTTCTCCTCCTGCCCCCAATCCCTCCCAGCATCAGAGTCTTTTCCAATGAGTCAACTCTTCGCATGAGGTGGCCAAAAAATAGTTTAAAGACCTAAATATAAGACTGTAAAACTCCTAGGAGAGAACACAGGCAAAACATCCTCTGACACAGATCATAGCAATATTTTCTTAAATCAGTCTCCCAACGCAAATAAACAAAAACAAAAATTAAGAAATGAAACCTAATCAAACTTAAAAGCAAAGAAACCATCAAAAAAAAAAAAAAAAACAAACCAAAAAGACAACTTACAGAATGAGAGAAAATATTTGCAAATAATACGACCAATAAGTGGTTAATTTCCAAAATATACAAACAGCTCATACAACTCAATATTAAAAAAACCAAACCACACACAATACAAAAATGGGCAGAAGACCTAAATAGGTATTTCTCCAAAGAAGACATACAGATGAAAAAATGTATGTCAGGCACATGAAAGACAGGCACATGAAAAAATGCTCAACATTGCTAATTATTAGAGAATTGCAAATCAAAACTACAATGAAGTATAACCTCACACCAGTCAGAATGGCTATCATCAATAAGTCTACAAATAATAAATGTTGGAGAGGGTGTAGAGAAAAGGGAATCTTTCTACACTGTTGGTGAGAATGCAAATTTTTACAGTCACAATGGATAACAGTGTGGAGGTTCCTTAAAAAAAATTAAAAATAAAGCTACCATTTGATCCAACAAGCCCACTCCTGAACATATATCCATAAAAGATGAAAGCTCTAATTCAAAAGGATACATGTACTCCAAAGTTCACAGCAGCACTATGTACAATAGCCAAGACATGGAAGCAAATTATCCATCAACAGACAAATGGATAAACAAGGTGTGGTATTTATATGCAATGGGATATAACTCAGCCAAAAAAAAAGAATGAAATATTGCATTTGCTATATGATGGACCAAGAGATTATCACGCTAAGTAAGTCAGAAAGAGAAAGACTAATATTATATCACTTACATGTGGATTCTAAAAAAATAGTACAAATGAATCTATTAACAAAACAGAAACAGACTTGTAGCATAGAAAACAAATTTGTGGTTACCAAAGGGTAAAATGGAGGGAGGATAAATTAGGAGTATGGGATTAACACATACTGCTGCTGCTGCTAAGTCGCTTCAGTTGTGTCCGACTCTGTGCGACCCCATGGACGGCAGCCCAGTAGGCTCCCTCGTCCCTGGGATTCTCCAGGCAAGAACACTGGAGTGGGTTGCCATTTCCTTCTTCAATGCATGAAAGTGAAAAGTGAAGGTGAAGTCACTCAGTCGTGTCCGACTATTAGCGACCCCATGGACTGCAGCCCACCAGGCTCCTCTGTCCATGGGATTTTCCAGGCAAGAGCACTGGAGTGGGGTGCCATTGCCTTCTCCTAACACATACTACTATATATAAAACAGATACTCAACAACAATTTACACAAGGGGGATTTCCCTAGTGGTCCAGTGGCTAAGACTCCATTCTCCCAATGCAGGTTTCCTTGTCAGGGAATTAGATCCCACTTGCTGAAATGAAGAATTTGCACGTTGCAATGAAGATCAAAGATTCTTCGTGCCACAACTAAGACCCAGGATAGCCAAATAAATAAATAAATATTTTTAGAAAAAGAATGTACATAGGGAACTACATTCAATATCTTGTCATAACTTATAAGGGAAAATAGTCTGATAAATATATATAGCTGAATCATTTTGTTGTATAACAAAACAATAGTGTAAACTGAAATATATTAACAATATTGTAAATCAATTATGCTTCAATGTTTAAAAATGAATTCCCATTAAAATTTTTTTTAATGGAAAATGAAAAATTCAAATGGAAGAACAGGTTGATTTCAAAAATATGATTATTGTCTTCTGAAACTACATTGTCTGACATTTCCCAATTATCATCAGAAGCTATTGGGATTTACCCACAACTTCTGAGAGCAGACTGGATAGTAGTGCCTTTCTAGAATGTCTGGTATGATTGTTTTAAGACAAACTCCCTGGCAAGAGTAAGAAAATGAGGGCTTCCCTGGTGGTCCAGTGGTTAAGAATCCACCTTGCAATGCAGGGGACAACAGTTCAATCCCTGGTCTAGGAAGATTCCACTTGCCACAAAGCAACAAAGCCTAAGAGACACAACTGTTGAGCCAGTTGTGAGGCTGGGAGTGGCAACTACTGAAGCGCCTGTGGTCTAGAGCTCATGCACCACAAAAGAAACCACTGCAATGAGAAGCCTGAGCACCACAACCAGAGAGCAGCTCCCACTTGCTGCAACTAGAGAAAGCCCGTGTGCAGCAACCGAGACCCAGTGTAATCAAAAATAAATAAATCTTTTAAAGAGTGTACAATATACGACCCACAGAAAAAGATATTCAGAATTTTTTTTAAGAAAAAGATATGAAAGTAAGACAACACAATAAGATCTTTTAAAAGCCCAAACTAAAGAAACATGTATGTATGTGCATCAGTTCAGTTCAGTCCCTCAGTCCTTTTCGACTCTTTGTGACCCCACAGACTGCAGCACACCAGACTTCCCTGTCCATCACCAACTCCCAGAGCTTACTCAAACTCATGTCCATCGAGTCGATGATGCCATCCAACCATCTCATCCTCTGTCATCCCCTTCTCCTCCCGCCTTCAATCTTTGCCAGCATCAGGGTCTTTTCCAGTGAGTCAGTTCTCCACATCAGGTGGCCAAAGTATTGGAGTTTCAGCTTCAGCTTCAGCATCAGTCCTTCCAACGAATACTCAGGACTGATTTCCTTCAGGATGGACTGGTTGGATCTCCTTGCTGTCCAAGAGACTCTCAAGAGTCTTCTCCAACATTGCAGTTCAAAAGAGCACTCAGCTTTCTTTATAGTCCAGCTCTCACATCCATACATGACTACTGGAAAAACCATAGCTTTGACTAGACGGACCTTTGTTAGCTAAGTAATGTCTCTGCTTTTTAATATGCGTCTAGGTTGGTCATCAGAGAAGGCAATGGCACCCCACTCCAGTACTCTTGCCTGGAAAATCCCATGGACAGAAGAGCCTGATAGGCTGCAGTCTATGGGGTTGCTCAGAGCCGGACACGACTGAGTGACTTCACTTTCACTTTCCTGCATTGGAGAAGGAAATGGCAACCCACTCCAGTATTCTTGCCTGGAGAATCCCAGGGACGGGGGAGCCTGGTGGGCTGCTGTCTCATGGGTCGCACAGAGTTGGACACGACTGAAGCAACTTAGCAGCAGCAGCAGGTTGATCATAGCTTTTCTTCCAAGAAGCAAGCGTCTTTTAATTTCATGGCTGAAGTCACCATCTGCAGTGATTTTGGAGCCCAAGAAAATATAGTCTCTCACTGTTTCCATTGTTTCTCCATCTATTTGCCATGAAGTGATGGGACCGGATGCCATAATCTTAGTTTTCTGAATGTTGAATTTTAAGCCAACTTTTTCACTCTCCTCTTTCACTTTCATCAAGAGGCTCTTTAGTTCTTCTTTGTTTTCTTCTGTAAGGGTGGTATCATCTGCATATCTGAGGTTATTAATATTTCTCCCAGCAGTCTTGATTCCAGCTTGTCCCTCATCCGGTCCAGCATTTTGCATAATGTACTCTGCATATAAGTTAAATAAGCAGGGTGACAATATACAGCCTTGACATACTCCTTTCCCTATTTGGAACCAGTCTGTTGTTCCATGTCCAGTTCTAACTGTTGCTTCCTGACCTGAATACAGATTTCTCAAGAGTCAGGTCAGGTGGTCTGGTATTCCCATCTCTTTCAGAATTTTCCAGTTTGTTGTGATCCACACAGTCACAGACTTTGGCATAGTCAATAAAGCAGAAGTAGATGTTTTTCCGGAACTCCCTTGCCTTTTCAATGATCCAATGGATGTCGGCAATTTGATCTCTGGTTCCTCTGCTTTTTCTAAATCCAACTTGTACATCTGGAAGTTCTTGGTCACATACTATTGCAGCCTAGCTTGAAGGATTTTGAGCACTACTTTGCTAGGGTGTGAGATGAGTGCAATTGTGCAGTAGTTTGAACATTCTTTGGCATTGCCTTTCTTTGGGACTGGAATGAAAACTGATCTTTTCCAGTCCTGTGGCCACTGCTGAGTGCGTGTGCATGCCTATGTGTAATTAAAATATTGTTAATCCCCACAAAAAGCCTGTAACTGAGTTCTTCTCCTTTTCTCTAGAATGTCAAAATCCACATTCAATTCAAATATAAAAGGTGAAAAGAACTAAGTGAAAATATTCCCTCCCAACCCTTTCCCTCAGATTTCTACTTACTCTCCTAAAATATAATCATTTCTTGAGTGTCTTTCTAAACCTATTTTGTGCATATCCAAGGAAAAACATATTATATATGCATTATGCATACACTCCCCATTCCTGCTCAATGTTTTGCATTTAATGGTGTATTTTGAAGATTAGTTCATATTAACACACAAAGACCTTCCTCATTTATTTTTAGTGACGCATAGTATAACATTGTATGGTTAACTGCATGCACCATTATTTGTTTTAGTTTGTTTGAGGTTTTTACCTCTGGTATGAAACACTAACAGATACGGTCTTAAAAAAAAAATAAATAAATAAAACTGTAACCATAAAAAAAAACTGTAATCATAATATAGCACTATTATCACAGTTAAATTAACAACTCCTCAATATCACCACATATCTAATCAATATCTGAATGAAATGATCACGTGTCAATTTTTAAAACTTTTCACAATTTGAATCATAATCTAAATAAGATGAATAAGCTGTGGGCTTCCCTGGGAGCTCAGTGGTAAAGAATCCACCTGCCAAAGCAGGAGACACAGCTTCCATCTCTGACCCAGGAAGATCCCACATGGCTCCGGCAACTAAGCCCTTGTCAGAAGTATTGAGCCTGTGTTCTACAGCTGAGGAGTGGCAATTACAGAAGTCGCGGGGGCCCTAGGGCCTGTTCTCTGAAACAAGAGAAGCCACCATAATGAGAAGCCTGCTCACTGCAACTAGAGAAGAGCCTGCAAAGTAAGGAGGACCCAGAACAGCCGCGCGCGCACACACACACACACAAACTAAAATGCTGTAAATACAGTTTGTAAACGACTTAAAATACAAAATCAATAAATTGCAGTTGATTGACGTTTTTTGCAGCCCTTTTAATCTGTCGGTTTTCCCTCTTTTGTTTCTCTTGCATTTTATTTATTAAAGTACTCAGGATGTTGCCCTACAGAATTTCCCACAGTCAAGATCTTGCTGATTCTATCTCTGTGGTGTAGTTTAACATGCTCCTCTGTTCTATTTTCTATACATTAGCATTTGGTTCTAGGTATTTGATCACACTTGGCTGTACTGTGCATGTGTGGATGTGGTGTTTTACCGAGAATATCCTGTTGGTTATCTTCCTTATTGTAATCTTAGTTTCTTTTTTATTGGAGAAGCGGTAACTAATTTTGAGACAAAATGTCCTCTCTTTCAGGAAGAGGCGGTGGTTCAAACGACCTGTGATAGATGTAAAGTTGAGCAATGAATTTACAAGAGAAATGGTCACACTAGAATAATTCAGGCAGAACAACAAATTCCTCATGATTTTTCACACTCAACGAGAGTGATTTCCTTTTTCTTAATTAGCTCTTAATCACCACACGCTCCGCATTTTTTTCCTGAGGTATTATTTCGAGGAGGCAGCCAAAAACAGCTCAGTAAATAATTTGCTTTTCAAAATTAAACAAAACTTGGGCAAGTTGCCACTGATTACTGACCAAGGATTCTTGACTCAAGCTCCAGCCTCCCCGCGAGGCGTTAAAGCGCAGTCTCATTTCACTTGAGACCTTTCCTGCCTTTTTCACCTCTTCCCGGGCACCAGCACCAGCACCGCGCAGGACAGGCCTCAGGGAGCTGGGACTTGCAGGAACTCGGCATCCCGGCTTGTCGCCGAGTCACATAAAAAGCAGTAACCAGCGCCCCGGAGCAACGGAATCCCGCCCCGCGGAGGGGGCGCCCGCCCACCCCACCCAGCTGCAGGCTGGGGGGCGGGGCCTCGGGACTCCGCCCCGGCCTGCGTCTCCTCTCCCGCCCCTCCGCCGCCGGCTGACACGAGTTGCGGAGCTGCAGTCTTCGCTTTCGCCGCCGCCCGGGAGGAGAGTGGGTAGGAGCAAGAGCCCGCCGCTGGCCCGTGAGCCGCCGCCATGGGGAATCGCGTTTCGCGGGAAGACTTCGAGTGGGTCTACACCGATCAGCCGCACGCCACTCGGCGCCAGGAGATCCTGGGTGAGGCTCGGGCCCGCGCCCCGTTATGTGCGTGCGCGGCCTCCCGCCACCTGGACGCGCCTTCCCCGCGGCGGCCCCTGCGCGCCCGAGGCCCGTTAAGAGCCCGCTCCCGGCCGCGTCCCGCCGCCGCCCGGGCCCCGGCCCGGCTCGTGAGGGAGGGATTCCCCCGCGCGCCCCCGCCTGGCCGCGCGGACCCGAACCTTCGGCGGGGGAGGCACAGGCGCGCCCCCGAGCGCGGGCGTCCGTTCGGGGACGGGGTTTCCTTCAGCCGGGTCCCCTCGGCCAGACCGCGCTCGAGTATATCCTCTCGCCCAGAGATACTCGTGCTGCCGGTGGGCGCAGTAATCTCCTCTCCCTTCTCCCTTCCGCCTTTCCCCCTTCCCCGTCTCCCCCCTCCCCCGCCTCTTTCTCTTCCTCTCCCTTCTTCCTCTGCCCGGCGGCCCCGGGCGAAGCCAGGCTGCGAGCGTGTGCGAGGCAGGGCGTGGTCCCGGAGCATCTAGAGGCCCACACGCGGGGCGCGCGGACGCTGGCCGACGCCCGCTAGCGATCCCGGCGCCGGCGGCTGCAGCCTTGGGCCCAGGGAGGGGGCTGATGGTATCCGACCCGTTTGCCCCCAGGGGCCTTTCGGACCGGAAGGGTAACCTTTCCAGGGCCTGGGTCCTGGGGTGCTCACGCTGATCTCGTGAATTCTGACAAATAAGGCTGGGATGCGAGAGGGGCAGATTCATGTTTATTTTTCATCCATCACAGTTTTTTTTGGACAAAAAGGCTGTGTGTGGAAGACTTGCCAAGATTAGCCTTCTGGTTCCCTGACTGCTAATTTAGGGCCTTTACATCAGGTTAAACTAGGCCCTAACAACTCTCTGGAGGTGTCAGGCGCTCAGCTGTTTGCAGCTTCTATATTATATAGAGAATTCTCTCATCTCTCCCAGGGTTGTGTTAGGTACTGTGTTGAGTACTTTACAAACATTATCCAATTTAATCTTCCCAGTGACTATGTCGATGTTACCCCTATTTTAAAGATGTGGTAGGAGTGAATAACTGTTAGAGGGGCATTCTGATCTGGGTTAGATTCTACCACAACGTTCGCTCTTGTTTTGAAAATCTGGAAACTAATGGGTGGCAAGTTGAATAGGAGGAATTATTTCTCATACAGAGTATCCGCCTAGTTGTTCTTGTCAGCATCCATTCGCCAAGTGAAAAGAAAAGGCAAGTAAGTCCCTGCTCTTCGCTGGAATAAGGTAGAAATGTCATATTTTCACAAAAGGAAAGGAATTAGACCTTTAAAAACTTCCACAGTCGAGCAGACTCTTCAAAGTTGGCTATTGAACAGCAGTTCACCTTCTCCAGATTGCCGGCTGTTCCTTTCCAACCAATACTTGTCTCTCAAGTATTAGCAAACAGTGGAACCTGAGTTGGGTAACACGTGATCATATAACTAATAAATGGATGAATCTAGATTTAAACCCATATCCTTCTGACACTAGGGACTCTGTTAAATAAATTTATAAATTGTAAAAAGAAAAAAAAAGCATTAGTAGATCCTACTGAAATGGATTTTTAAAAAATCGAATCAATAAGCTGGGAGCGTGAACATTTATAGTTGCTATTAAGGCTACCCCTTTAAGAGACTTTGGTTCGTGGATGCTTTCTTTACTATTTTTAATCGAAATGTGTATTTTGCAAATCACACATAAGAGATGGCATATAGTACATTTTAATCTATGCCTAATCAATACATGCATAAGAATAATCTGGTCTCCAACTCTGTAAAAACCAACGCCTGAATACCAGAACATAGCTATCTGTTTAATACTCAGAAAATCAAGGAATTGAAAAGGTGTTTGTCCATGCTTATCTCAACATGAACCTTTTTTCCACAAACTTATTATCACTGGACCATTTCATTTGGAAAGTAAAAGGACTACAGTATTTCCCGATGAAGATGCCAATCATTTTCTCTGCAGGTGTAAATACTGCTCAGTGTTCCATATCAGCGGTGGAGATGGAATAACCTCAGAAAAGATAAGAATCTGGAGATTTGTTTAAATTATACTTAAATGATGAGATATTTTTGAAATGTGTCAGGTTTTGACAGGGAGAGAGGCACAAGAGAACATGGATATAACAGCCAACATCCATACACTAAATTTACAAAATTTATGTACAAAACTAATGAAAGCTATTGATTGGACCATTTATTGTTGTTTAGTTGGACCATTACTATTGTTTTGTCGCTCAGTCATGCCCCACTCTCTGCAACCCCACCAGGTCTGTAGCCCACCAGGCTCCTCTGTGCATAGGATTTCCCAGGCAAGCTTACTGGAGTGGTTTGCCATTTCCTTCTTCAGGGCATCTTCCCCACCCAGGGATTGAACCTGCATTTCCTGCATTGACAGGCAGATTCTTTACCACTGAGCCATCAGAAAGTGAAAGTGAAGTGAAAGTAAAAGTCTCAGTAGTGTCTGACTCTTTGGGACCTCATGGGCTGTACAGTCCATGGAATTCTCCAGGCCAGAATACTGGAGTGGGTAGCCTTTCCCTTCTCCAGGGGATCTTCCCAACCCAGGGAGCGAACCCAGATGTCCCACATTGCAGGTGGATTCTTAACCAGCTGAGCCACAAGGGAAGCCCAAGAATACTGGAGTGGGTAGCCTATCCCTTCTCCAGCGGATCTTCTCAAACCCAGGAATCGAACTGGGATCTCCTGCATTGCAGGCAGATTCTTTACCATTTGAGCTATCAGGGAAAGGATGATTATTAGTAGGTCATATAATTGCAAGAAATGTTCCTTTTACTGCTGTACTTCTGCTGGGAAACTTTTTTTTTTAAAAACTGTCTTATTAAGATATAATTCACAAACTGTAAAGTTCCCCCTCCCCCTCCCCTTTTTTGTTTTTGCCCTTGCTGCACAGCATGTGGGATCTTAGTTTTCTGACCAGAGATGGAACCTGAGCCCCCTTCATTGTAAGTACAGAGTCTTAACCACTAGATCACTAGGGAAATCCCAAAAGCTCACCTATTTAAAGTGTACAATTCAGTGGGGTGTTTTTTTTTTTTTTTTTTTTTTTTTTATGTATATACTCACAGTTTTAAACCATTCAGTTCAGTTCAGTTCAGTTCAGTCGCTCAGTCGTGTCCAACTCTTTGCAACCCCATGAATTGCAGCACGCCAGGCCTCCCTGTCCATCACCAACTCCTGGAGATCATCCGAACTCACGTCCATCAAGTCGGTACTGCAATCTAATTTTTAGAAAGTTCTTGTCACCCCAAGAAGAAACCCTATATTCATTAGCATTGAGTATATCCTTCACTCACACTGCCCAGTCCTGGGCAAACACTAATCTTTATGTTTCTGTGGATTTTACTGTTCTGGACATTTCTTATGAATGAGGTCATAATACTTGGTCTTTCGTGATGGACTTCTCTCGCTTAGCACAACGTTTTCAAGGTTCACACATGTTGCAGCATGTATCAGTACTCCATTCCTTTTTGTAGCTAAGTAATTTTTGTGACTTCCCTGGTGGCTCAGAGGTTAAAGTGTCTGCCTGCAATGTGGGAGACCTGGGTTTGATCCCTGGGTCGGGAAGATCCCCTGGAGAAGGAAATGGCACCCCACTCCAGTATTCCTGCCTGGAGAATCCCATGGACGGAGGAGCCTGGTGGGCTACAGTCCACGAGTCCATGTGTCCACAGACACGACTGAGCAACTTCACTCACTCACTTTTTGTGTATGGTGTAAGAGAGAGGTCCAGTTTTATTCTTTTACATGTGGATGACCAGTTGTTCCAGCACCATTTGTTGAAAAGACTATTCTTTTTCCTGTTTAATTATATTGGCATCCTAGTGTTGATTTTTTATATACTAGAGTCGGACACAACTGACGTGACTTAGCAGCAGCAGCAGCAGCACACCTGCAAAACGTGTGTTATCTTCTATCTTTTATCAGATATGTCCATTTAATCAAATTTTATTTAAACTAAAAATGCTGGAGCTCTAAATAGAAATAACATTTTAATACAAAAGAATTACTACTTATTCACCAATGAACTGAATACTTTGTTATTTTATGTTTGAACAACTGTTGGACGTACCCATATTTAAATGAAAGACTTATTTGAGCTTTTAATTTATCCCAGGATAATTAGTTTTAGACTCAAAACCCATAAGATTACTTTTTTTGACCCATTGCCTACAAAATTGTTAACACTGATGAAATGGACTAACAGCAAGAAAGATGAGAAGTTAGGGATAGGAGAGGGGAAAGGAAAGGAACAAGAAGAATTACCTTGAATTAACCCGACCCTTATATATGTGAAACTGGACTTACCTTCCTGTCCTGTATTTTAAGCTAGAATTCTTCATTTCACTTTTAGAGAAAAGAAGGTGAAGCTGCTCCTCTTCTTTTTGCTGTGCTGGGTTAAACATACTTGCCAACCCACAAAACCAAAGTGTGTACCTGGGCTTCCATTACCTGGAGTGGCAGGATATGGAGAAGAATCTGCATTTGCCTCTAGGCAATACTTCCCTGAATTACTAGCATATTCCATAATACTTGGTTAGATATTTGCGTGTGAAGTCAACAAATAATAATCTAACACAAATTAGCATTGTTCAGTTCTAATGCAGAAGGAAAGGAAAGAAAGAGGCATTGTGAATTGATAGAGTTCTTTAGAATTTACACTAATTTGAGATAACTAAAAGTCTACATTGGCAGAAATTTATACATCTAAACATCTGAAAATACAGAAATGGTTAGAAGTTACAACAAACTGGCAAGCAGAAGTGACTTAGTATAAGGAAATTATAAAACCTAAATCAGATACATCAGTTTATCAGACTCTGATTGCCACTTATGTAAAACTTACAAATTTAACATACAAAAATTTTTAAGAGTGAAAAGGGAATTGCTGCTGCTGCTAAGTCACTTCAGTCGTGTCTGACTCTGTGTGACTCCATAGACGGCAGCCCACCAGGTTCCCCCGTCCCTGGGATTCTCCAGGCAAGAACACTGGAGTGGGTTGCCATTTCCTTCTCCAATGCATGAAAGTGAAAAGTGAAAGTGAAGTCGCTCAGTCGTGTCCGACTCTTTGCAACCCCATGGACTGCAGCCTACCAGGCTCCTCCATCCATGGGATTTTCCAGGCAAGAGTACTGGAGTGGGGTGCCATCGCCTTCTCCAGAAAAGGGAACTAGATAACATTTACTCATGTTGTGACTATCTTTCTGTTAATGTATGAGGGTCTAGATTTTGAGGCTAATTTTTTCCTACAAAAATTCTCAAATTTGTTGTGACATGATATTTAGTAACTTTACTGTTAGAATATACTTCTTCCTGGGACTTCCCTGGCAGTCTAGTGGTTAAGATTTCGCCTTCCACCCTGGAGGAGGGCATGGCAAGCCACTCCAGTATCCTTGCCTGGGCCCTGGACAGAGGAACCTGGCAGGCTACAGTCCAGAGTTGCAAAGAGTCAGAAGGGACTTAGAACCCATGCATACTCTATTTAAAGAAAAAAAAAAAGACTTCCAATGCAGGGGGTGTTGGTTCCATCCCTAGTTAGAGAGCTAAGATGAAACAGAAGTGGTATTATAACAAATTCAATAGACATTAAAAAGAGTCCACATCAAAATATACCTATTTTTAAAAAAGAATATACCCCTTCCCTGTAGTAGATGAATATTTGATAGTTTCAAAGAGAGCATATGATTTGGAAAAAATTAGTTGATGTGTAAATTGATATTAGTTTAATTGCAGAACTGTTATGCAGTTTTCTCACTCTGTGATTTTTTTTGTTTGTGTTTTTCCTTACAGCAAAGTATCCAGAGATAAAATCCTTAATGAAACCTGATTCCAACTTGATATGGATTGTAATTATGATGGTTCTCACTCAGTTTGTTGCATTTTACTTAGTAAAGGACTTAGACTGGAAATGGGTCCTGTTTTGGGCATATGCCTTTGGCAGCTGCATTAATCATTCAATGACTCTGGCTATTCATGAAGTTTCCCACAACAGTGCCTTTGGCCATTGCAAAGCTATGTGGAATCGTTGGTTTGGAATATTTGCCAATCTCCCTATTGGTGTCCCATATTCAGTTTCCTTTAAGAGATATCACATGGATCATCATCGATACCTCGGAGGCGACGGCATCGATGTGGACATTCCAACCGACTTTGAAGGCTGGTTCTTCTGTACTACTTTCAGAAAGTTTATATGGGTCATCCTTCAGCCTCTCTTTTATGCTTTTCGACCTCTGTTCATCAACCCCAAACCAATCTCTTATCTGGAAATAATCAATACTGTGATCCAGATCACTTTTGACATCGTGATTTACTATGTTTTGGGAGTTAAATCTTTAGTCTACATGTTGGCAGCCTCCTTACTTGGCCTAGGTTTGCACCCAATTTCTGGACATTTTATAGCTGAACATTATATGTTCTTAAAGGGACATGAAACTTACTCATATTATGGGCCTCTGAATTTACTCACCTTCAATGTGGGTTACCATAATGAACACCACGACTTTCCCAACATTCCCGGAAAAAGCCTTCCCCTGGTAAGTAAAGGATTTTATACATGTTCTAATTTCTGATGGTTCTGTGATCACAATTAGTCTTGACTTGCTCATTTAAAATGAAATGTAGTATATTTTGTCCATCTAGGCAGTTCATCAAAGAAAACAGCAAAAGTCTTAAAAGTCATGAGTTGGGCAGCCTAATTTTACAGAGCTCACTGTCCTGGATCCCTAAGCTTTGTGGTGACACATGAAGTTTAGAATGTTGGGGGGTGGGGGTCTGTATAATCAACTGACATGTAAAGTAATTCAGAAATGGAAAATGAAATTCCCTCTGTGGAGGCAGCAAAAATTTACATAACCTTTATCACTGCTAAACTGAATACACTTAGCTAAAGTTTGTGTTGGTTTATTGTGAAATACAGATACCCTGTATAATTGCTCTGCAAAATAAGTGAATGTCAGTTTCCAGTGGTGCAGACATCCCACAGCAGGGACCATCCGTTTCCCGTCACAGTAGACTTTTATCTTACTGCTTGTGGAGTAAATGAAAGGCAGCATATTGACTTTCATCCTTCCCCAAAGGATAATCCTCTCCAAACTTCAGTTATATTTCTGATGAATTAGCTTATTAGACTTTCCATCCTCAGAATGGATAGCTTTTACAGTTCCATTACCAAAAAATGTTTCTGTAATTTTAAAAAAGGGAAGTTGTAGGAGATGTAGTATCAGTTTTTCTTGATTTTTTATTTTTTTAGCTGTGATATTAAGGAAACCATAACCAGATATTTTATGCTAGCATATCTACTCACCCAAATTTTATAGATTTCCTCTTAAGTTTTTAACTGTTGACTGTTTACAAACTTGCATACAGCATGACAACTAAATATAACATTTGATTATTGATTGGATTACTAGTTGAGGAAAGAAAAATCTAGAAAGGACATTGAGTTAGTGGGAAGTTTGGAATATGAACCACATAATAGTAATATTGTGTCAGTGTTAAGTTTCTTGGGTGTGGAATGCTATTATGGTTTTGTCGGGAAATGTCCTTGTTCTTGGGCTTCCCAGGTGGCTAAGTGGCAAAGAATCCGCTTGCAAGTGCAGGAGATGCAGGTTCGATCCCTGGGTAGGGAAGATCCCTTGGAGGAGAAAATGGCAAGCCATCCCAGTATTCTTGCTGGGAAAATCCTATGGACAGAGGAGCCTGGCAGGCACCAGTCCATGGGGTTGCAAAGACTCAGACACGACTGATGACATAACTTTTTCTTAGGAGATATGTATTGAATATTTAGGGTGAAATATTCAGGGTAAGTTTGCACATAACATCTGCAACTTCTCTTCCAGCAAAGAGCAAAGTATGTGGTCTATATCATATATGGAGAGAGAGAGAGAAAGTAGCTGTGGCATAGTGTTAATTGGTGGACCTAAATGAAGAGCATATGGCTGATGGTTTTGTTGTTCTTTCAACTTTTCTGTCGGTTTTGTGTTTTCAAAATAAAATGGGGGAAATCACCACACAGCTGGCTGAAAACAGTTTTGAACGTGGTGTGATGTGCCCGTGTGGCTACTTTGTGTCATTTTGGTTGGAGAGTGTGCCCACCTTTGCTCACCTCTTCCCTGCCTAGGAAAGTACATTTTTGTATTTTTAAGAGATTAGGGCTTCTTAGGTGGCTCACTGGTAAAGAATCTGCCTGCAATGCAGGAGACACAGTTTTGATCCCTGAGTCAGGAAGATCCCCTGGAGAAGGAAATGTCAACCCTCTCCAGTATTCTTGCCTGGAAAACCCCATGGATAGAGAAGCCTGGTGGGCTACAGTCCATGGGCTCGCAAAAAGAGTTGGACATGACATGGTTTAAGGAGAAAGCTGGTCACCTTTGAACAAAATAATTCACCTTTTCCAACATAAGCCACATATTTTGACTTGTAATTTTCTTGAGCAGTCTGTAAACTGAAAACTTAGGTCAGCTCAAACATTACCTGCTCATGGTTCATCAGTGAGAATTTATTTCCCACTCCATTCCACACATAGCTGAACTAATAGACATTCTCAAAGTTCTCTGGTCTTCCTTTCCTGCCTGTTCTATTGTGTATGCCAAGAAGTACCTTGTTCTGCAATAGTTGTGTTGCAGTAATTATGTTCCATGTAACGATCACATGGTTAGTTAATAGATATGCATAACAAGGTTTCTTTCAACATCTCTATTGAAATGTAACTCATAGATACAATTCATACACTTACAATGTGCAATTCAGTGGTTTTTAGATTGTTCAGAGCCTTAAAAAATCACTGCAATCACATTTTGTTGAAATCAGTGTTTTACTCTGCCCTAACTAGTCTTGCTTGCTAATCATACTGGCCATAGTCATTTTTTTAAAAAGACATCCTTAATGTGAGGTGGCTGAATTGTACGTTTGATAAGTGATTAATTTCTTACTGGCATGCCACAATAATTGATCGGTATTTGCAGGCAGGTTCCTTAATGGCAGCATCAAGTGGTGCCTTTAAACCCTGCAATGCCAGTCATTCAGTATGACATTTAAAAAACATCAAGTTGATTGGATTGAAAGTATCTGTTGTTAAAAGATGGCAAGTGCCACATTTACAAGTAAGCTAGTAAACTACAAGTAAATTTACAAGTAAACTAATCCCTCAGAGCTTGTTGAAAAGAGTCAGTAATCCTAGAGGGTCAAGGATGGTTTATTCCCAAAATGTAAACTGCTTTCTGTTTAGAATTCCCAAAGCTGCTGCTGTTACTTATTTATTTAAGAGGGAGGTAGGAGAAAGTCTCATAGTTTCTTTTCTGAGTGTGCATGTCAGACATCCATCTGTCATCTTTAATAGGACTCTGTTAACACTCATTATTCATCTTGCTGTATTTTTTCCCTTCTAGGTGAGGAAAATAGCTGCTGAGTACTATGACAACCTCCCCCACTACAATTCCTGGATAAAAGTGCTATATGATTTTGTGACAGATGATACAATAAGTCCCTATTCGAGAATGAAGAGGCATCTGAAAGGCAACGAGGTTCAGGAGTAAATGTCATTAAAACCAAAGGAACTCCTCTCTGAAACTTGATCATAACTGAGAAAGTGGAATTTTTGCATTATTAAGACCAACTATGTTTAGAAGCTGCCCTCATACAAATTCAGAGTGTGATCTTCATAGTGTCAAGAAGCTAATCGGGCTTTAAAGAGTCCATCTGCGCAGTGTTCAGCTGTACTCATTGTATTACCACTGTGGTGGATGTTTTCACTTAGGTCTGACCCTTTGTAAGCATATCATAAAAAAAGCTTTTAAAAAGCTCTTTCTAGTATGTTGTTTTCACTATAAGGATTTACTTTATTAAAATCGCTAATAAACTGAGCTATTAATCACAATACATAGCGTTTATCACTTTTTTTTTTAATTGACTATCTTTACACTATAATCACAGACTGGGGTGAGCTTACTGAGTCCAGCACAGGCTTACTCATAAATAAGGACATTATTGAATTCAGTCATGTCCAACAACTCAACTTCCTTTTCTGCGTGGACTCTCAGATTAGAAGTAGCTTTACTGATAATTTTATGTCATTTCATTTCAGCAGAAACTGGTTGGGTCTGATGGTAGATGGCTGGTGTCAAGTAGCCAGTATTGGGGGTTGTTAGGCTGGTATTCCTGGTGACCTGAAACATGTCACTCGGGTATATTTATTGTAATACAGTGAACTATTTTAAAAGTAATCTTCAGTATCAAAGAAGTCAAATAGTCTACAATTTGTACAAAACACCAACCCTCCGGTGTACTGAAGACAAGATACTATAAAATTCCTACTTGTGTAATCTCAGCTGTATTATACTTTTGCCTAATGGTGGTGAAAAGCACAATATTCACCCTCAAAAGTATTGGTTTCTCACAGATCTAATTTTGGGGGACAAAGTACAAGTTTAGAGTCATAACAGAACCAACTTTACGATTCACATGTACACGCTGAGTCAAGTAAAAGTATCTGGTAAAACCTACCGACAGGTTTGATGCTAAGTGGGCCCTACGTTCTCACTGAACCCTGCACTCCCTTCGCCTGTACAACTCTGGCTGCAGCTGCCAGACCAGTGCTGAAAGCCCCTAGATCTCCCGCTGGGTCAGCCCTCTCTCGGTTCCATTTTCTGCTGGGTCTGGAGAGGGGGTGCCTCGTTGTCCTTCCCCAAACCTGTTGGTTCTTGCTTGGTGGAGGTTTCGGCCTCCTAGCATCTCTGGGCCAGTCTGGCTCCCATCTGCAAACTATGGCCATTCTTTCTGTCACTGGCAGTGACTTTTCTAAAGGGAGGAGGAGTCGGGGGTAGGGAGAGGGCATAGGAAGGCTGGGTTGCAGAGCCTTGAAGGCACAAGGACAGGTCCTGAGACAAGGTTCTGTGGCTTTGCCCACATTTACCCTTGTGCTTAGATTCCCTTTCTGCCTTCCTGGCCTTACCAGGCTCACACCGGTATTCAGTAGCCCACCCCCCTTCCTATCAGGTCAGGTGTCACTTTTGGACTCTCCAACCAATGCTTACCTAATCATTTGTGCTTCAGTCACTCAGTCGTGTCCGACTCTTTGCGACCCCATGAACCGCAGCACGCCAGGCCTCCCTGTCCATCACCAACTCCTGGAGTTCACCCAAACTCATGTCCATTGAATCGATGATGCCATCCAACCATCCCATCCTCTGTCGTCCCCTTCTCTCGCCTTCAATCTTTCCCGGCATCAGGGACTTTTCAAATGAGTCAGCTCTTCACATCAGGTGCCCAAAGTACTGGAGTTTCAGCTTCCACATTAGTCCTTCCAATGAACATTCAAGACTGATTTCCTTTAGGATGGACTGCTTGGATCTCCTTGCAGTCCAGGGGACTGTCAAGAGTCTTATCCAACACCACAGTTCAAAAGCATCAATTCTTCAGCACTCAGCTTTCTTTATAGTCCAGCTCTCACATTCATACATGACTACTGGAAAATCCATAGCCTTGATTGAATAGATGGACCTTTGTTGGCAAAGTAATGTCTCTGCTTTTTAATATGCTGTCTAGGTTGGTCATATTGGAGAAGGAAATGGCAACCCACTCCAGTGTTCTTGCCTGGAGAATCCCAGGGATGGGGGAGCCTAGTGGGCTGCCGTCTACCGGGTCATGCAGAGTCTAACATGACTAAAGTGACTTAGCAGGTTGGTCATAACTTTTCTTCCAGGGAGTAAGCATCTCTTTATTTCATGGCTGCAGTCACCATCTGCAGTGATTTTGGAGTCCCCCAAAATAAAGTCTGCCACGGTTTCCACTGTTTCTCCATCTATTTGCCATGAAGTGATGGGACTAGATGCCATGATCTTAGTTTTCTGAATGTTGAGCTTTAAGCCAACTTTTTCACTCTCCTCTTTCACTTTCATCAGGAGGCTCTTTAGTTCTTCATTTTCTGCCATAAGGGTGGTGTCATCTGCATATCTGAGGTTATTGATATTTCTCCCAGCAATCTTGATTCCAGCTTGTGCTTCATCCAGCCCAGCGTTTCTCACGATGTATTCTGCATAGCAGTTAAATAAGCACGGTGACAATATACAGCCTTGATGTACTCCTTTTCCTATTTGGAACCAGTCTGTTGTTCCATGTCCAGTTCTAATTCTTGCTTCCTGACCTGCATACAGATTTCTCAAGAGTCAGGTCAGGTGGTCTGGTATTCCCATCTCTTGAAGAATTTTCCACAGTTTATTGTGATCCACACAGTCAAAGGCTTTAGCACAGTCAGTAAAGCAGAAATAGATGTTTTTCTGGAACTCTCACGCTTTTCGATGATCCAGCGGATGTTGGCAATTTGATCTCTGGTTCCTCTGCCTTTTCTAAAACCAGCTTGAACATCTGGAAGTTCACGACTCATGTATTATTGAAGCCTGGCTTGGAGAATTTTGAGCATTACTTTGCTAGCATGTGAGATGAGTGCAATTGTGTGGTAGTTTGAGCATTCTTTGGCATTGGCTTTCTAGGGATTGGAATGAAAACTGACTTTTTCCAGTCCTGTGGCCACTGCTGAGTTTTCCACATTTGCTGGCATATTGAGTGCAGCACTTTCACAGCATCATCTTTTAGGATTTGAAATAGCTCAACTGGAATTCCATCACCTCCACTAGCTTTGTTCGTAGTGATGCTTCCTAAGGCCTCCTTAACTTCACATTCCAGGATGTCTGGCTCTAGGTGAATGATCACACCATCATGACTATCGGTCGTGAAGATTTTTTTTTGTACAGTTCTTCTGTGTATTCTTGCCACCTCTTCTTAATATCTTCTGCTTCTGTTTGGTCCATACCATTTCTGTCCTTTATTGAGCCCGTCTTTGCATGAAATGTTCCCTTGATATCTCTAATTCTCTTGAAGAGATCTCAAGTCTTTCCCATTCTATTGTTTTCCTTTATTTCTTTGCTTTGTTCACTTAGGAAGGCTTTCTTATCTCTCCTTGCTATTCTTTGGAACTCTGCATTCAAATGGGTATATCTTTCCTTTTCTCCTTTGCATTTTGTTTCTCTTCTTTTCACGGCTATGTGTAAGGCCTCCTCAGACAGCCATTTTGCTTTTTTGCATTTCTTTTTCTTGGGGATGGTCTTGATCCCTGTCTCCTGTACAATGTCATGAACCTCTGTCCATGGTTCATCAGGCACTCTGTCTATCAGATCTAATCCCTTGAATCTATTTCTCACTTCCACTGTAGAACCTTTAGGGATTTGATTTAGGTCATACCTGAATGGTCTAGTGGTTTTCCATACTTTTTTCAATTTAAGTCTGAATTTGGCAATAAGGAGTTCATGATCTGAGCCACAGTCAGCTCCTGGTCTTGTTTTTGCTGACTGTATAGAGCTTCTCCATCTTTGGCTGCAAAGAATATAATCAATCCAATTTCAGTGTTTACCGTCTGGTGATGTCCATGTGTAGAGTCTTCCCTTGTGTTGTTTTAACAGGGTGTTTGCTATGACAGATGGTAGGCACTGGAGTGGCTGTGAGGAGATACCCTGTATCCAAGGCCAAAGCAGAAGCCCCAGCAAGATGATAGGAGGGGCGAATTCATGTTTAGAATCAAACCCCTTTCCCGCCAGAGATGCTCAGAGGGCTCAAACAAACCTTGCGCACACCAGGACCCAGAGACGCTGAGACTGAACTGTGTATGAGCGTCTCCTGTGGAGGTACGGGTCGGCAGTGGTCTGCTGCAGGGACAGGGGCTCTGGGTCCACACCAGAGCATAAGTCCTGGCATAAGTATGGCATAAATCCTCTTGGAGGAAGTCACCATTAACCCCACCATAGAGCTGCCAGAACTTACACAGGACTGGGAAATAGACTCTTGGAGGGCACAACAGAACCTTGTTCACCAGAACCCAGGAGAAAGGAACAGTGACCCCACAGGAGACTATCCCGGACTTGCCTGTGGGTGTCCAGGAGTCTCCAGTGAAGGCGTGGGTCAGTGGTGGCCTGCTGCAGGGTTGGGGGCATGGATTGTAGCGGTATATGCATGGGATCTTTTGAGGGAGGTCATCATTCATTACCTCCACCATAGTTTGGCCCCAGGTAAATAGCAGAGAGGGAACAGCTCCATCCATCAACAAAAAATTGGATTAAAGATTCACTGAGCATGGCCCTGCCCATCAGAACAAGACCCAGTATCCCCCTCAGTCAGGATCTCCCATCAGGAAGCTTCCTTAAGCCTCTTGTCCTTCTCCATCAGAGGACAGACAGACCACAATCACAGAAAACTAACCAAGATGATCACATGGACCACAACCTTGTCTAACTCAATGAAACTATGAGCTATGTCATGTGGGGCCACCCAAGATGGACGGGTCATAGTGGAGAGTTCTGACAAAATGTGGTCCACTGGAGAAGGGAATGGCAAACCACTTCGGTATTCCTGCCTTGAGAACCACATGAACAGTATGAAAAGGCAAAAAGATAGGACACTGAAAGAAGTCCCCAGGTCGGTAGGTGCCAAATATGCTACTAGAGATCAGTGGAGAAATAACTCCAGAGAGAATGAAGAGACGGAGCCAAAGCAAAAACAACACCCAGTTGTGGATGTAACTGGTGATGGAAGCAAGGTTCAATGCTGTAAAGAGCAATATTGCATAGGAACCTGGAATGTTAGGTCCATGAATCAAGGCAATTTGGAAGTGATCAAATAGGAGATGGCAAGAGTGGACATTGACATTTTAGGAATCAGTGAACTAAAATGAACTGGAATGGGTGAAATTAACTCAGATGACCATTGTATCTACTACTGTGGGCAAGAATCCCTTAGAAGAAATGGAGTAGCCATCACAGTCAACACAAGAGTCCAAAATGCAGTACTTGGATGCAATCTCAAAAATGACAGAATGATCTCTGTTCGTTTCGAAGGCACACCATTCAATATCACAATAATCCAAGTCTATGCCCCGACCAGTAACACTGAAGAAGCTGACATTGAACAGTTCTATGAAGACCTACAAGGCCTTCTATAATTAACACCCAAAAAACATGTCCTTTTCATTATAGGGGACTGGAATGCAAAAGTAGGAAGTCAAGAAACACCTGGCTGCTGCTAAGTCACTTCAGTGGTGTCCGACTCTGTGCGACCCCATAGGCGGCAGCCCACCAGGCTCCCCCGTCCCTGGGATTCTCCAGGCAAGAACACTGGAGTGGGTTGCCATTTTCTTCTCCAATGCAGGAAAGTGAAAAGTGAAAGTGAAGTCGCTCAGTCGTGTCCGACTCTTCGCAACCCCACGGACTGCAGCCTACTAGGCTTCTCCATCCATGGGAATTTTCCAGGCAAGAGTACTGGAGTGGGGTGCCATTGCCTTCTCCAAGAAACACCTGGAATAACAGTAACAGGCAAATTTCACCTTGGAGTACAGAATGAAGCAGGGCAAAGGCTTAATAGAGTTCTGCCAAGAGAATGCACTGGTCATAGCAAACACCCTCTTCCAACATTTGTGCTTACCATGTACTGTTTAAATACACAGTTTGTTTTCCCCCTGACGCTGTAACTTAAGGGCTGGGATGATCTTTTATTTCTCTGTTGCCCAAGCCTAGCAGGGTCAGTGCTTGGCTTGAAGTGCTTGATAAATGGAGACCAATAGAGGTTATTAAAACTTCAGAAGCTTTTCATTGAAAACAGAGGCAAAGTTAAAGATAGAGGGCACTTGGATAACCTTTGAATGTGGTATACTGAACACAGTGGACATTTATTGAGAATTCTATTATTCACTAGCCCTGAACTAAGGTTTTTAATTAATTATTTTATTCTCAACATGGCTGTGATGTAGGAAAGAAAAAAAGTTGAAAATGTTAGTTGGGTCTGACTCTTTGCAACCTCATGGACTGTAGCCCACCAGGCTCCTCTGTCCATGAAATTCTCCAGGCAAGAATACTGGAGTGGGTTGGCATTCCCTTCTCCAGGAGATCTTCCCGACCAAGGGATCGAACCTGGTCTCCTGCATTGCAGGCAGACTCTTTACCATCTGAGCCACCAGGGAAGCAGTTAACATTATTAATATCTTCATTTTATAGATGAGAAGACTGAGCCTCAGAGAGATTAAGTAACTGGCACAAGGTCACACTTAGAGACAGGATGTGAGACTGAGACAGTGACTGGAGAACCCAGACTCTACCGAGCTTCACGGGGCTTATCTAATGAGCCCTAGTCCTGCAGCGGGAGCATGAAGGAACACATGTTCCCATGTGTTATCAAATGTGTGTTCATTCCACTGCCTGGTGGACCCCTTCCTGTGTGCTAGCAGTTTGGGCTATATTTCTGGGAGGGGGTTTGACTTTTGACAATCAAAAATTCTTTTTTATTTTTTTCTAGAGGTCAGCTTTGGATTGAACATTAAAAAATAGAAATATTACACCAGAGATTTAATCAAAAGACCAAACCCTATGTCATCTTCAGACTCCTCAGTCTTCTTTCTCTGCTCCCACTTTGTCCTCTGTAGGGGCAGAACCTCCTGTTGGGGCAGGGCCACCAGCCCTGTGTTGTAGATAAGAGTCTCGATGTTGACATTGGCCAGGGCCTTTGCAAACAAACCTGGCCAGAAAGGCTTGACATTCACACTGGCTGCTGCTAATGAGGGCGTTGGCCATACTCTACGTGAGTGGCAACTCATCCTTGCACAGGATGAGGGCTGGGTAGATGCAGGTAAGCTCAGAGATGGAGGCCGTGGAGGGGCGAATGCCAAGTGGATGACTGCCAGGTGCATTGAGCACCAGAAACAAGGGCCTCACTCCAACACTGCCTTCACAGAAGCTGAGCAAAGAACCCATCTAAATTCTTATATGAAACACTGGTTTAAATCCTAAGTAAAAAAGAACTTACTTATTCATTCTAGGGGCTTCCCTAGTGGCTCAGATGGTAAAGAACCTACCTGAAGTGCCAGAGACCTGGGTTTGATCCCTGGGTTGGAAAGATCCCCTGGGTTGGAAAGATCCTGGGTTGGAAAGATCCCCTGGAGGAGGGCATGGCAACCCACTCCAGTATTCGAGAATCCCATAGACAGAGGAGCCTGGTGGGTCGCCAAGAGTCGGACACAACTGATTAGACTAAGCACATTCATTCTACGGGTACTTGGCTAAGCACTACATTAGGCAGAGAGGACGCAAAGACAAAATATCCCAAGTTAAGGAGCTGAGGCCCTAGTGCTGGGATACGCAAATGAATCAGAATTCAGTAATAGAGGCATCTGCAGTAACAGGGATAGATCTAGAAACTATCATACTTATGTAAGTCTGAGAAAGACCAGCATCATATGATATCACTTATATGTGAAAGCTAATAAAAAAATACAAATGAACTTTATTACAAAACAGAAACAAACTCACAGATCTCAAAATCAAACCTATGGTTACCAAAGGGGAAATGTAGGAGGAAGTAATAAATTAGATTGGGATTAATACATACACACTATTATATATTATAAAATAGGGGCTTCCCAGATGGAACAGTGGTAAAGAATCTGCCTGCCAAAGCAGGAGACACAAGAGATTTGGGTTCAATCCCTGTGTCAGGAAGACTCCCTGGAGTAGGAAATGGCAACCCACTCCAGTATTCTCACTTGGAAAATTCTATGGACAGAGAGGAGCCTGGTGGGCTACAGTCCATGGGGCCACAAAGACTCGGACATGACTGAGCACACACATAAACATATACACAATAGGTTGCTAACAAGGACCTACTGTATAGCACAGGGAACTTTATTCCATATTCTGTAATAATCTATACAGGAAAAGAATCTGAAAGAGAATGAGTATATATATATCCATATCCATATATACATGACTGATTCACCTTGCTATACACACCTGAAACTAACAAAATTGTGAATCAACTATACTCCAATAAAAGTTGAAAAAAGAAAAAAATTCAGTAATAAAGAACTCAATGCCTTAACTAGGAGAGTCACGGGACTTCTGTGGTGGGGCTGTGGCTAAGACTCTGTGCTCCCAAAGCAGGGGGCACGAGTTCAATCCCTGGTTGGGGAACTAGATCCTGCACACCACAACTGATGATCTCGAACGCCGCATGGAAGATCAAAGATCCCAAATGCTGCAATGAAGATGAGAGGTCCCCATGCCACAATGAAGTCCGGGCACAGCCAAATCCATAAATAAATAAAAATAAATATTAAAAAAAAAAATAGGACAGTCACGATGTGGCTGGTGTCCACAACAGTATCAGGTGTCTAAACTCTGCCAGACCATCCCTGCAGGCTATCGTTTTCATCCATATTGGCCTGGGGAGGCAAATATCATCCCTTGTAAATTCCCATGAAGACAGGGAGGTTCCAAGAGATTAGCCCGAGGTGAGCGCTGTGAGCTGTCCAAGCCAGGGCTGTTGCTGCTGTTCCACTCGTCAGCTGACTTGGAAGATCTGTTTGGATAAGGGAAAAAAAAAGTGTTTTCTTAGGGAAACCTTCCAGAAGCCTTAGTCATTTGGAATGAAGCAAGGATAGTTTGATCCTTGGGCTGGGAAGGTCCTAAAAAAATTGTACCCGCAGAAACCCCAAAGCACAAAAACCCTGAGATCCTCTTTGTGTATCTGATTCTGAAACAGGATAAGGACAGGGGTAGCACCTGCAAGGGGGGTCTCAGAGTGGAGGAGAAGGGGCAACTGAGGCCTAAAGACATCAAAGTCAGAGATCCCCACTGGGCTGTGGGCGAGGTCTGCAGTGGGGATTAGCAGAAAGGGGTGTGGTGACAACCCAAAGAGTGGGAAAAGGAGTAAGATTTGACAACAGAGGGACATGCAGGTACTTTTTGGTTGGAAAATGAATCACATGTTAGAGGAAGAAGAATGCGGAGCGTCATCTGAAACTGGAGTTTTGTTTTTGTTAAATTTAATCCAGATTGCCATATGGCTCCTGAGGCCAATAACTGGACCCAGCAAGAGGGAAGCTTTCAGATGTGGACAAAGAATGTATCCCTGCCACTCAGAAGGTGGCCGCTGTAACAATTGTGTGTGAACTGGCACACACAGATCAAAAAGAGCAGGTTTGAGGGGGTTCTTTGTAATGGACCCCTTCTGTGATCCAGGGCACACACCTAGAACTTTCTTTGAAAAGCAGAGCCCGAAGAAACCCAAGCAGCATTTGTAGAATTAAGAGTGGATTCCGTGTTACTAGGCACACATTCCTGTATTTGCAATCCTCAGCAAAGGCACAGAATAGTTGCATTGTGAAAAAGACCTGGAGGAATGGAGCTGCCCTCGATGTTGGGTTCTAAATCCTCATAGGTCAGCAAGTTGCTAATCCAAGGATGGCCACTAATATCCCTTCCCTGTGAGGTTATGATCCAGGACTGCAGGAACAGACCCTCAGAACAAGAGTAACCCTTTATTAGTCAAAAAAAAGGCCGGGGTGGGGGGGTGCATTCATTGGTTTGGTTGTGGTTTAAGCCTCAAATTTCCCTTCCAATTAGTAGTTGAGATTTTTTTTTTTTGGCACTTTGTGGGGGTTAGGTTGGGGTTCCAACCCCCCCCCAAACGGCAGTCTGATCTAAGCCATAAGCCATAATAATCACACAGCTTTTTTTCATCACAATTTTGCAAGCAAATTTTATTTTTAAAATTTTTATTGGAGTATAGTTGACTTAATAAACACACATCATGACAGTTGGTTTCCCCTCCAGGCTGGGCCTTAAACATGTGAGAAAGTAATTCTTTTCTGTTGTAGCCTTGAGTGAAAGTACTTTCATGTCACTTTTCCTTGCTTTTTGGTTTAGCGTTGACCAAAGAAGTGCTAGCCTAGCAAGCCGGGCTTCTAAACCCTGTATGTCCCATTGTTTGGCACACACCCCATCCTCTAAGTGCTCCCTGGCTGGTGTGGCTGCTTTCCCTCCACATGCATAAATAAGCCTGGTAGCTCACCCACGATGCCCCTACTCTGAGGACTTTTAGAGTTGAAAACAATTGCAGTTTCCAGTTGAAATTCTGCCATCCCTAAATTTCATGAAACCAATCTTTTCATCTCCTGCTACCTTCTCAAAAACAGATAAGTGAAAGCAAGAGAATTCACCAAAAATCAAGTCTGAATGACAGCATCGTCAAATTTCTGAAGATTTCTTTCTTTCCTTTCTGAGTACCTGACTCCCTCTGGGGCCCGAGTCCCTGGGGCCATCAAACAAGCTGGATCTTAAAGTAGTTTGACCAGAGCTGTTTGTTTGCAACAGAAGGAGGGGCTTGACCAGAGGAAAAGACAGATTTTGAAAATCTCCGTAGTCCTTTGGGAACTAAGTTGGCATTTAGCTGACTGATCTAGAGTCTCTTCCTCTGTAGAGTCAGGAGATTTCTCCAAGTATGTGTGGGATTCTGCCACCCCTGAGCTCACAGGCCAGGCTCCCTGGGAAGTAGTGGGGGCACCACCCCAAGTGTGCTCTGATGGTCTCACTCATCTGTTTGATAGCTTTGTTATTTCCTTTCTTAAAGGATCAGAGACAAGAGTAATCATGTATTAGGATAGTTCAGTTCAGTCGCTCAGTCGTGTCCAACTCTTTGTGACCCCATGGACTGCAGCACACCAGGCTTCCCTGTCCATCACCAACTCCTGGAGCCTGCTCAAACTCATGTCCGTTGAGTCGGTGATGCCATCCAACCATCTCATCCTCTGTGGTCCCCTTCACTTCCTGCCTTTAATCTTTCCCAGCAACAGGGTCTTTTCCAGTGAGTCTGTTCTTCACATCAGGTGGCCAAAGTATTGGAGCTCCAGCTTCAGCATCAATCCTTTCACTGAATATTCAGGACTGATTTCCTTTAGGATGGACTGGTTGGATCTCCTTGCAGTCCAAGGGACTCTCAAGAGTCTTCTTCAACACCACAGTTCAAAAGCATCCATTCTTCAGTGCTCAGCTTTCTTTATGGTTCAACTCTCACATCCATACATGACTACTGGAAAAATCACACCTTTGACTAGACAGACCTTTGTCGGATTAGGATAGTCACTGTCTTATTTCCATTTAGCATCATTATCTCTTTTTAAATCACTTGATTACAGTCCCTAATCTTACTTGCATTTACAGGAGGAGGAAACTGAGAATCAAAGAAGTTAAGTAACTTGCTTCAGGTTGGGTTGGCCAGCTTGATCTCCCACAACCCAGATGTTAATGAGCTTACTCCCAGTCCAAGCCCTTGCCAGCACAGTAGGACCCCTCCCTTCAGTTACTAACTTCTCTCTGAAGAATATCTGTTTGTTCCCATGTGAAGCAAAGGTGTTGGGGTATAGTGCCATCCAGTTTGGAATCCTAGAGTTTCTGAATGTTCCACCACAGAGGGCTAAAACCCACCCATGCCCCAATCCCCTCCCCACATTCCAGGGAGAAACAGCTAACAATATCACCAGCTGTCTCTGCTACCAACTCAGGCCCATGGTTGCCCTTCTAGGGGAAAAGTGACATTGCTCCAGACGCATTTGGATCTGGCCGGCCCGTAAAAGTTTGCTGAGAAAACTATGTAAGCAAACGTGTAGGAAGAACCTTAATCCTCTTCACAGAATTACATGGTAAGAAGCCAAACTGTTTCTAAGGATATAAGGGCCATAAGCATACATGCTCCCAGAGAATCCTAACTGGGGGGCTGACAGTACTGATGAGGCTCCTGCCACGTGCCAGGCACTGGACCAGTCTGTTCATGCACTATTAATCTTTATGTTGGTTGTTGCTGTTGTTGATCAGTTGCTCAGTTGTATCCAACTCTTTGTGACCCCATGTACTGTAGCACGTCAGGCTTCCCTGTCCTTCACCATCTTCCAGAGCTTGCTCAAACTCATGTCCATTGAGTCGGTGATGCCATCCAACCATCTCATCTTCTGTTGTCCCCTTCTCCTCCTGCCCTCAATTTTTCCCAGCATCAGGGTCTTTTCCAATGAGTCAGCTCTTCACATCAGGTGGTCAAAGTTTGGAGCTTCAGCCTCAGTCTCAGTCCTTCCAATGAATACTCAGGACTGATTTCCTTTAGGATGGACTGGTTTGATTTCTTTGCTGTTCAAAGGACTCTCAAGAGTCTTGTCCAATACCACAGTTCAAAAGCATCAGTTCTTTGGTGCTCAGCCTTCTTTATGGTCCAGCTCTCACATCCACATATGACTACTAGAAAATCCATAGCTTTGACTAGATGAACCTTTGTTGGCAAATGTCTCTGCTTTTTAATATCCTGTCTAGATTGGTCATAGCTTTTCTTCCAAGGAGTAAGCGGCTTTTAATTTCATGGCTGCAGTCACTATCTGCCGTGATTTTGGAGCCCAAGAAAATAAAGTCTCTCACTGTTTACATTGTTTCCCCATTTATTTGCCATGAACTTATGGGATTGGATGCCATCATCTTAGTTTTTGAATGCTGAGTTTTAAGCCAACTTTTTCACTCTCCCCTTTCACCTTCATCAAGAGGCTCTTTAATTCTACTTCATTTTGTGCCATAAGGGTGGTGCTGCATATCTGCATATCTGAGGTTACTGATATTTCTCCTGGCATTCTTGATTCAAGCTTGTGCTTCATTCAGCCCAGCATTTCACATGATGTACTCTGCATAGAAGTTAAATAAGCAGGGTGACAATATACAGCCTTGACATACTCCTTTACCAATTTGGAACCAGTCTGTTGTTCCATGTCTGGTTCTAACTGTTGCTTCTTGACCTGCATACAGGTTTCTCAGGAGGCAGGTAACGTGGTCTGGTATTCCCATCTCTTGAATAATTTTCCACAGTTTGTTGTGATCCACACAGTCAAAGGCTTTGGCATGGTCAATAAAGCAGAACTAGATGTTTTTCTGGAATTCTCTTGCTTTTTCTATGCTCCAACAGATGTTGGCAATTTGATCTCTGGTTCCTCTGCCTTTTCTAAATCCAGTTTGTACATCCGGAAGTTCTTGGTTCACATACTGTCGAAGACTAGCTTAAAGGATTTTGAGCATTACTTTGCTAGTGTGTGAGATGAGTGCAATTGTGTGGTAGTTTGAGCATTCTTTGGCATTGCCTTTCTTTGGGACTGGAATGAATATTGACCTTTTCCAGTCTTGTGGCCACTGCTGAGTTTTCCAAATTTGCTGGCATATTGAGTGCAGTACTTTAACAGCATCATCTTTTAAGATTGGAAATAGCTCAGCTGGAATTACATCACCTCCACTAGCTTTAGTGATGTTTCCTAAGGCCCACTTGACATCACAGTCCAGGATGTCTGCCTCTAGGTGAGTGATCACACCATCGTGGTTATCTGGGTCATGAAGATCTCTTTTGTATAGTTCTTCTGTGTATTCTTGCCACCGCTTCTTAATACTTTCTGCTTTACGCTGGCATCAGTCTCATTTCTCAGTCAAGAAATGAATGAATAGGAAAGAATAAGTAACTTGTCTAAAGCCACAGTCAGCCTGAATCCAGTGTCTAAATTGAAAGTCCATGACTTCTGGGGCTTCCCTGGTGGTTCAGTGGTTAAGGCCCAGAAAGTGGGAATTCGATCCCTGATCAAGGAAGTTCCCACATGCTGATCAGCATGGCCAAAAAATGAAAATTAAAAATCAAAGTTCGTGACTTTTGCATTTGGACTTCACAGTGAACATTACTGGTGAATTCAGAGCCCTGTCCTAATTAGTGTAACATGTGAAGGTTTTTTTTTTTTTTTTAAGATATTATCAATTTCGACCCTCCCAGGAATTTGGGCAGCAGGCTCAGTGACAGGGTGCCATGAGGGGGAAGGCTTGGCCTGTAAACTCCTCAAGCTATTTCAACATGTCCTAGGTCACAGGGTACTTAAGCAAAAGTCAGAACAGGAGCCTGTGGCCTGGAGCTCACACTTAACCACACATTTTTAAGAGCTTTCTCAGCAGTTATGATTTTCTAAATAATCAGTCCTACAAAGCCCAGATTAGATGCTCCAGCAAAAGCAGGCAAAACCTGGGCCTGATTTGCCAACAAGAAAGGAAGGTGGACAGCTGGGTGCTGTGAGCTCCTTAAAACGGTGACTCCTTTTCCTGACAGGAGGACAACTGTCAGCTACTTAATAAGCCTCAGCTGTAAACCCTAGTTGCCAGGGCCCAGGACAGAGCACGGGCCTGTGAGGGGGAAACCTGGAAAGGGATCTTGACTGGGTCACCAATGTTCTGTGGCTTTTGGAGGAAAGTCACAGCAGTGAGGAAGAAAACAGGACCTTCATGTGCCTGGAGCCAGTTAAACTAACCTCTCAGAGCTGGTTTCTTTATCTTTCTATCTACCTCTTGGACTGTTGGGCTGGATTGTGGAAATTAAATATGTAAGGCACTGTCACTAGGAATGATGACTACCGCCCCTGGGAACATCAAGGTGCTGGAATGGGCCACCTGGAACAGCGCCAGAAACCAAAAAAGTTCCAACCCAGAGCAATTAAGAACCGCTGCCTAAACTATGGTCTGATATCTGAGCTTTTTCAGGAATTAAAAAATATATATTTATTTTTATTTATTTGGCTGTGCTGGGTCTTAGTTGCAGCGCATGGAATCTTTTAGTTGGGGTATGTAGGATCTAGTTCTCTGACCAGGGATGGAACCTGGGCCCCCTGAATGGGGAGCGTGGAGCCTTAGCCACTCAATCACCAGGGAGGTCCCGAGAATTTTTAGAAAAATATTTTTTATTTGTTTATCTTTTGGTTGCACCGGGTCTGTGTTGCTATGGGCAGGCTTTCTCTAGTTGCGGCGAGCAGGGGCCACTCGCAGTTGTAGTGTGCAGGTTTCTCACTGTGGTGGCTTCTCTTGTTGCAGAGCACGGGCTCTAGGGTGTGCTGGCTCCAGTACTTGCGGCACATGGGCTCGGTAGTTGTGGCTTCCAAGCTCCAGAGCACAGGCTCAGTAGTTGTGGCACACGGGCTAAGTTGCTCCATGGCATCTCTGTGGGATCTTCCCGGACCAGGGATTGAACTTGTGTCTCGCATTGGCAGGTGGATTCCTATCCACTGTACCACCAGGGAAGTCCTAGAATTTTTTTTTTTTAATTGTGGTAAAATACACATAACAAAATTTACCCATATTAATCAGTCTTTTTTTTTTGATAGGTAAGAGGTGGATTTACTTAGAGAGACATACACTCCACAGAGTGTGAGCCATCTCAGAAGGCGAGAGGCCCCCAAATTAACCATCCTTAAATATTATTAAGTACATTCACATCACTGTGAGCCTCTTAATGAGGGTGAAAGAAGAGAGTGGAAAGAGTGGCTTAAAATTCAGTATTATAAAACCTAAGATCATGACATCCAGCCCCATTACTTCATGGCAAATAGAAGGAGAAAAGGTGGAAGCTGTACAGATTTCCTCCTCTTGGTCTCTAAAATCACCGCGATGGTGACTGCAGCCATGAAATTAGAAGACGATCGCTTCTTGGAACAAAAGGTATGACAAACCTAAACAGGACTTTGCAGACAAAGGTCCGTGTAGTCAAGGCTACGGTCTTTTCAGTAGTCATGTATCGATGTAAAAGTTGGACCATAAAGAAGGCAGAGTGCTGAAAAACTGATGCTTTTGAACTGTGGTGTTGGAGACTCTTGAGAGTCCCTTGGACAGCAAGGCGATCAAATCAGCTAATCCTAAAGGAAATCAACCCTGAATATTCATTGGAAGGACTGATGCTGAAGCTGAAGCTCCAATATTTTGGCCACCTGATGCGAACAGCCCACTCATTGGGAAAGACTCTGATGCTGGGAAAGATTGAAGGCACAAGGAGAAGAGGGTGACAGATTAGACGGTTGGATGGCATCACGGATTCAATGGACATGAACTTGGGCAAACTCTGAGAGATGGTAAGGAACAGGGAGACCTGGCAAGGTGCAGTCTATGAGGTCAGAAAGAGTCAGACATGACTTGGAGACTGAAGAAAAACAACGTTCACAACGCTGTATAACCAGTCTCCAGAACTGTTTCACCTTACAAAACTGAAAGTCTGTACCCACAGAACAAGTCTCCCTCCCCCAGCCGCTAGCATCTGTCATTCTACTTTCTGTCTCTGAGTTTGACTTGAGTGGTTTTTTTTTTTCCAGCAAAATCTTTCACTGTGCATGTCAATCCACACGACAAGCACTCCATGGCAGGCCTGTTTCACAGTAGAGTAACAAAGAAAGGTATTCATTAGAGGGGGAGCCACACCCACCCCAGCCTCAGGTCGGGGCAGTTCTCCACACACTGACTCACTCCCCTTTGCTGGAGAGACTTGCCCCCAGGAAGGGGCATCTCAGCTCCAGGGCTGCAGTTGGGCAAGCACGGTCGTATCTCCATCATTAGCCAGAAGAGCACAGTTAAGGCGGCATCCTGGTGATTCAGGTATCTTCACACTTAGTGTGGCTCATGGGGAGATGATTTGGTTTCGAATGACCTGATTTGCATAAATACTTGTGAATGGGGAAATGGAATTGGGTTTTCAAAGCTCTGCTTCCAGTGAGTGTGTGCATTTGTGGATGTTCAGGTTGGATTGGGCGGGGGCTGGGTAGGGAAGGAGGCAGGGCCTCTCCCCACAGAGCCCTTGCCCCACCACCCACACAACTCAAATACGTACATACGCACAGACACACACACACAGGATCTCCAGGCTTCTGTTGCCTCTCCTGTGCCTGTGTCGCAGCCACAGAGCAGGCTTCTTTCTGTTGCCTGGGCACCTGGGCCCATTCTCCTGGGGCCTCCATGGGCACCCCCCCCCCCACCAATATCTGAAACACCTGGCCACATTCCTGCATGGCCAATGTCCTTTCAACAGCCAGGTCCCACCGCAGATGCCATTTCTCTAAAGAAGCCTCTCCTTACCAACAGCCTGCTTTGCGTTTCACCAAAAACTGATCCAGAGACAAGAAGCTGGTGCAAGCCACTTCTTTGGAAAGTGGTGCCAGGAGCACAATGAGGCAATGGAGAAGTGAGTCAGAAAAGTCTCGCCTTGGTGCCTCCTGAGACTGGACGGGTTGCACCTGAGAACAGTCCCCCAGTGGTCATGGGGTGTCTGCCTTAGAGTAATCCATGAAGCCCTCGATTTCTGCATCTGCACTCACAATAAAAGATTTTTTAAAAAGTCCCTCTGAGGGAGGAGGAGGCTGAGGGGTATGTTCACCAACTCCTGACCCTCTTTGCTTGATGGTTTCTCCTGGGGCCACTTCTAGGCTGCTGAGGGTGGGGACAGAGGAAGCCCTTGAGAAACCCAGGGAGGGCTTCTGCAAAAGAGGGACTGGGACCTCCAAGGAGGGTGGAGAAGACAGGAGGGGCAGTGATGGGTCGGCCATGTCCCCTCCACCCCAGGGATGGTGCGTCCACCCCCGTCACACCATTGCTCACCTGCATCCCACGGGGACAGCTGCTGCCACGCTGAAGAAGCTATGCTGCAGAGCCCCTCGCTGGCACAAGGCCCTGTAAGCCCTGGGAAGAGCCCTAGCCTTGTGTTGGGGTTGAATTTTGTCCCCCACAGAAGACATGCTGAAGGCTGCCTGTTTCAGAACGGGATCTTATGGGATGTAGGGTCACAGGACGTGATTAGTTAAAATGAGTTGATGCTGGTGGGGGTGGGGTGGGTATGCACAATTAAAAAGGGAGTTTGGGCTTTCCTGTACACCCTACTATGTATAAAATAGACAGCCAACAAGGACCTACTGTGTAGTTCAGGGAAATGTGCTCAATATTCTATAATACCCTAAATGGGAAAAGAATTTGAAAAAGAATAGATACATGCATATGTATAACAGAATCACTTTGCTGTACAGTTGAAACTAACACAACATTAATTAACTATACTCCAATATAAAATTAAAAACAAAAGGCAAAGTCATGCTCCTAATCCAACAAGATGTACAGGAAGATGTCAGTGCAGGACAACGCCATGGGAAGGTGGAGGATGGAGTGGTGTGTCATCTGTAAGCCAAGGATGGGCCAAGGAGAGCTAAAACAGACCTGCCCTCAGAGTCCTCAGAAGGAATCAACCCGACCTTGGATTTCTAGCCTCCAGAACTGAGATAATTATTGTTGAAGCCTCCAGTTTGTGATACTTCATGACAGCCCTGGAAAATTAATAGCTCGTGTATTCTTTTTCTAAAAGATGGCCCTCAGATAAGCTTCCGCCTCCACAAAACTGGGATCTGGGGCTTCCCTGGTGGCCCAGTAGTTAAGAATCTGCCTTGCAATGCAAGGGACACCGGTTCGATCCCTGGTCCAGGAAGATCCCACAAGAGGACCAACCAAGCCCGGGAGCCACGACTGAACCCACGTGCCTCAACTCCTCAAGTCCGGACATCCTAGAAGCCATGCTCTGCAACAAGAGAAGCCGCTGCATTGAAAAGCCCATGGACCACAGCGAAGAGTAGCCCCCTCACCACAACTAGACAAAGCCCTCGTTCAGCAATGGAGACCCACCACAGCCCGTAAATAAATATATCTTTTAAAAAAAAATCCAAAACAATCCACAACTGGGACCTGCCCCCGCCCATTCCCAACTTATTTCCTTCCAGGTACGCATTGCTACCACAGGTGTCCCACCCAGATATGTGCTTGCTTCAGTCATGAACCATCACGTTGGCTCTGGGAGAGAAAGGGCCGTATTTGCCACCACGTCCCCAACTCTCTAACAGAGCCTGGCAGGGCTCACTAAACTTTCCTTGAACAATAAGTATGTAAATTGACTGGTTGGACCTATTCTCTCTTATTTTTAACTGACTTTCAAGGACATTTGGGATACATGGAGCATGGCACTGTTACCGAACCAAATTCAGGACCACTCACCCAAAAAAGCCGATTTACGGACACCAGGCTGTGGTGAAGGAAAAGTGCAGCATTTATTGCAGGCGGCAAGCAAGGAGTCCAGGTGGCGAGTGCTCAAAGGGACTGAACTCCTCGAAGGCTTTCAGGGAAAGGTTTTTTTTTTTAAGGCAAAGGTTTATAAAGAGGGTGAGGGAGGGAGGGGAGTTGTGGGGTGTGTGGTCAGTTTGTGGACATTTTTCTGATTCTGGATGACTTTTTATAACTCTCTGTAATTTTTTTTACAAATTCCTTTAGCAACAAAAAGATATATGAACAAAGCTATCCACAGGTGTATTAAATGGCTCTCCCATACCTAAGTTGGTCATTCTATCTAGGCTCCTCACAAACAACCCTTTTTTGTGCCAACCCACAGGCAGTATTTAAGAGTACTTAAGTCCTCTCTCCTTTCCTAAGTCACCATTTTTTGCCTTGTGACTACACTCGGGGCGTTATTTAAACCCTAGACCTTTGAACTTTCTATAATTGTGCTTTGTTTCCCTAAAGAAAGGGATTTTCTTTATGGATAAGACTTGCCCAACTCTGCCTCCAGCCGTGGGTGATTACCTTCATCTGCAAACTGAGGATAATAGACACACCATCTTCCCAGGGCTACAGGGAGAAGTGAAAGAGCTAAAATCTGGGAAGGCAGCCAGCTCACTGCCCCTCAGCCTCAAGGTCATGACCCTTGAGGCCACAGGAATCCAGGTGTGACAGCTCGGCACACCTCCTTCCCTGCAGAGGTTAGGGGTCACTGATGCCACAGATGGAGCTTGAGACCGCCGCAACGCAGTCATGCCCTACACTGGCGAGTGAGGAGGACAGAGACAGGACCAGACCACCAGCCTGGCCTGTTAGGAGGCTAGAAAGTATCTGAGGAGCCGCACATCCAGCAGGAAGAGGCTGCCCAGGGGTCACTATGTTGTGTGTAGGTCTAATGAAGATGTAGGTAGAAAGTGAAGGCACAGTGGCCCAGTGGGGAATAAATGCCTTTGACTGATGGAAGTTTAGGTTCTGAGGCCTCATGGGGAAGAATAAGGAGCTCCTGATGAATGGCAGTGTGGTCCAGCACCCTTAACCCCAAAGGCTGCCTGCCTCTCTCTTGCTTCCTGTTCCCACTCATCTACGTAAAACAACCATTGACCCACAGACCCACAAACTGGGCTCTGCCCCTTCCCTCCTTTTTCTTAGCAGCACTTACCTCTCATTCTATTTGATATGTCTGTACATAAGCATACATGTACTTGGTACTCTACACATGGACATCACCAGATGATCAATACCAAAATCAGACTGAGTATATTCTTTGCAGCCAAAGATGGAGAAGCTCTATACAGTCAGCAAAATCAAGACCAGGAGCTGACTGTGGCTCAGATCACGAACTCCTATTGTAAAATTCGGACTTAAATTGAAAAAGTAAGGAAAATCACTAGGCCATTCAGGTATGACCTAAATAAAATCCCTTATGATTATATAGTGAAAGTAGCAAATAGATTCAAGGGATTAGATCTGATAGATAGCATACCTGAAGAATTATGAACAGAAGTTCATATTACTATACAGGAGGTGGTGATCAAAACCATCCCCAAGGAAAAGAAATGCAAAAAGGCAAAATGGTTGCCTGAGGAGGCCATAGCTGAGAAAAGAAAAGAAGGGAAAGGCAAAGGAGAAAAGGAAAGATAAACCCATTTCAATGCAGAGTTCCAAAGAATAGCAAGGAGAGGTAAGAAAGCCTTCCTCTGTGATCAATGCAAAGAAATAGAGGAAAACAATAGAATGGGAAAGACTAGAGATCTCTTCAAGAAAATTAGAGATACCAAGGGAACATTTCATGCAAAGATGGGCATAATAAAGGACAGAAACAGTATGGACCTAACAGAAGCAGAAGATATTAAGAAGAGGTGGCAAGAATACACAAAAGAACTATACAAAAATGATCTTTAAGACCCAGATAACCACGATGGTGTGGTCACTCACCTAGAGCTGGACACCCGGAGTGCGAAGTCAAGTGCGCTTAGGAAGCATCACTACGAGCAAAGCTAGTGGAGGTGATGGAATTCCAGTTGAGCTATTTCAAATCCTAAAAGATGATGCTGTGAAAGTGCTGCACTCAATATGCCAGCAAATTTGGAAAACTCAGCAGTGGCCACAGGACTGGAAAAGGTCAGTTTTCATTCTAATCCCAAAGAAAGGCAATGCCAAAGAATGTTCAAACTACTGCACAACTGCACTCATTTCACACACTGGCAAAATAATGCTCAAAATCCTTCAAGCTAGTCTTCAACAGTATGTGACCAAGAACTTCCAGATGTTCAAGCTGGATTTAGAAAAGGCAGAGGAACCAGAGATCAAATTGCCAACATCTGTTGGTTGGATCATAGAAAAAGCAAGAGAATTCCATAAAACATCTACTTCTCTTCATTGACTATGCTATAAAGCCTTTGACTGTGTGGATGGATCACAACAAACTGTGGAAAATTCTTAAAGAGATGGAAATACCAGATCACTTAACCTGCCTCCTGAGAAACATATATCTAGGTCAAGAAGCAACAGTTAAAATTGGACATAGAACAATGGACTGGTTCCAAATTGGGAAAGGAGTATGTCAAGGCTGTATATTGTCATCCTGCTTGTTTAACTTCTATGCAGAGTACATCATGCGAAATGCCAGGGTGGATGAACCACAAGCCAGAATCAAGATTGCTGGGAGAAATACCGATAACCTCAGATATGCAGATGGCACCACCCTTATGGCACTAAGTGAAGAGGAGTTAAAGAGCCTCTTGATGAAGGTGAAAGAGGAGAGTGAAAAAGTTGGCTTAAAACTCAACATTCAAAAAACTAAGAGCATGGCATCCCGTCCCGTCACTTCATGGTGAACAGATGGGGAAACAACATTGACAGATTTCATTTTCTTGGGGTCCAAAATCACTGTGGACAGTGACTGCAGCTATGAAATTCAAAGACGCTTGCTACTTGGAAGATAAGCTATGACAGATAGCATATTAAAAAGCAGAGACATTACTTTACCAACAAAGGTCCATATAGTCAAAGCTATTGTTTTTCCAGTAGTCATCTATGGATGTGAGAGTTTTTTCCAGTAGTCATCTATGAATGTGAGACTATACAGAAGGCTGAGCACTGAAGAATTGATGCTTTTGAACTGTGGTGTTGGAGAAGACTCTTGAGAGTCCTTTGGACTGCAAGGAGATCCAACCAGTCCATCCTAAAGGAAATCAGTCCTGAATATTCATTGGAAGGACTAATGTTGAAGCTGAAACTCCAATACTTTGGCCACCTGATGGAAAGAGCTGACTCATTGCAAAAGACCCTGCTGCTGGGAAAGATTGAAGGCAGGAGGAGAAGGGGTCGACAGAGGATGGGATGGTTGGATGACATCACTGACTCAATGGACATGAGTCTGAGCAAGCTCCGGGAGATGGTGAAGGACAGGGAAGCCTGGGGTACTGCAGTCCAAGGGATCGCAGAGTTGGACACAACTGAGTGACTGAACAACACTTGGACTTATCAACTCTGCCTTTTTACCTCCCCACACCTCTCAGAGGAATGACGTGGGTTTTGCTCCAGGCTGAGCTGTACTGTCCACAACTAGCACCAAACCTGCTCTCAGTCGTCAGTCAAGAAATATTTGTTGAACAAATTAATGAAATCTCTCCTCCCACTTAAGTGACTGCCTTTTAGTTTCTGATTTCAAGTTACGAGTGGACTCTGGACTGCAAACTACTATAGCTGCTGTGCCCTGATGCCAATGAAAATTCAATCATCAGACTCACCTTAAATGAACTTGAGTTTCATCTAGCAACAGAAACTGTTATGGGTTCCCGAATGCAAACAAATTTAGGATTCTTCAAGATTTGAGACCTCATGTAAATCTGAAAGTCTTCCCCCTTTTCCAGCTTTGCCACATGCTTAGCAGCAGGAAAGAGGGCTCCTAATCTGTCCCTCAGCCCCTTTGCTGCCAATCACGCCGCTCCCTGCCCAGCACACCCTCTTGATCTGAAACGCCTCTCCTGCTCTCTTGCACTGTATGAGAGGAACACGTGAACTTCCACTGGGGCAAATTTTGTCATGTGTCAGCTCACTCCACAGCTAGCTGCGTGGATTAGGCTAAAGGTGAAGGAAAGAAACAGGAGGTGGAAACTGTGGCACCAAAGCCATCCCTGGGTTGGTAACTCTCCAGACTTCACCTTGAGAAGGAGGGTGGCGGGCATGTCTGGATGGCACATATTTGCACACCAAGGCTGGCTTGTTTGCTTGGTCAAGGTCAGCAGAAAGCCAGGGTTGGCAGAACCCACTTTCGCTTTCTCTTTTGTTTTCAACATGACTGAGGCTTTACCTGGTCATGTGTTGATGTTGTTTAGTCGCTCAGTCATGTCTAACTTTTGCAACCTTATGGACTGTGGCCTGCCAGGCTCCTCTGTCCATAGGACTTTCCAAGCAATAATACTGGAGTGGGTTGCCGTCTCCTTCTCGAGGGGATCTTCCTGACCCAGGGATTGAACCTGTGTCTCCTGCATTGGTAGGCGAGTTCTTTACCTCTGAGCCACCAGGGAAGCATACAATATAGAAGCAGTCAATAATATTATAATAATTTTGTATGGTGATAGATGCTGGCTAGACATTGTGGTGACTAATTCATAATGAATATAAATGTTAATGTACTATATTCTATACCTGAAACTAATATATTATTGTATGTCAACTATATTCCAAGTGAAAAAAAAAATCACCTAGGGAGATCCGAGTTGCAGCTCCCCAAGCCCCACCCAGGGACTCTGACTCAATAGGACTGCAGTGAGGCCCAGGTTGCCTTTTTTAAAAAACATTTATTGAAGTAAAGTTGATTCACAAAGTTGTGTTAATGTCTGTTGTATTACAAAGTGATTCAGTTATATATATTCTTTTTTGTATTCTTCTCCATTGTGGTCTGTCACAGGATACTGAATGTGGTTGCCTGTGCAATACAGTCGGACCTTGTCGGGTATCCATCCTACATATAATAGTTTGCATCTGCTGGTCCCAAACTTTCAGTCCTTCCCTCCCCTCCACCTTGGCAACCACAACTCTGTGCTCTACGTGTGTGAGCCGATTTCTGTTTCGTAGATATGTCCATCTGTGTCGTATGTTAGATACCACATGTAAGTGACAGCATGTTTGTCTTTCTCTTTCTGACTTACTTCACTTAGTGTGATAATTTCTAGGCCCATCTGTGTGGCTGCGAGTGGCCTTCATCCTTTCTGATCGCTGAGTACTACTCCATTGTGTACATGCACCACATCTTCTTTGTCCATTCATCTGTCAATGCACGTTTAGGTTGCTTCCACGGCTGGGCCATTGTAAATACGGTTACTATGAACATTAGGGTGCATGTATCTTTTCAAATCACAGTTTTGTCTGGATATATGCCTAGGAGAGGGACTGCAAGATCATACGGCAACTCCATTGTTAGTTTCTTGAGGAACCTCCATTCTGTTTGCCATAGTGGTGGTACCCTTTATATTGCCAGCAACATAAGAAGGGTCCCCTTTCTTCACATCCTCTGCAGCATTTATTATTTGTAGATTTTTTTCTTTCTTTTTTTTTTTTTTGGTAGATTTTTTTCTGATGTAGACTATTTTAAAAGAGAATTGTATTTTATTTGTTACCATATTGTTCCTGCTTTGTATTCTGTTTCTTTCTGGCCAAGATGCACCTGTGATCCTAACTCCCTGACCAGGGATGGAATCCTCCAATGGAAGCTCAAGTCTGAACCACTGGACGGCCAGGGAACTCCCTGTAGATTTTTTAATGATGGCCACTGTGTCTGGTGTGAGGTGTTACCTCATTGTAGTTTTGATTTGCATCTAATAATTACCGATGAGCATCTTTTCATGTGCCTATTGGCCAGCTGTATGTCTTCTTTGGAGAAGTGTTTGTTTAGGTCTTCTGCCCATTTTTTGGTTGGATTGTTTGGGGTTTTTTTGTTGTTGTTTTGAATTGTATGAGCTGCTTGTATATTTTGGAAATTAAGTTCCTTATCCGTGGCATCATTTGCAAATATTTTCTCCCAATCTGTAGGCTTTTGTTTTAGTGGTTTCCTCTGCTGTGCAACAGCTTAAAAGTTTGATAGGTCCCATTTGTTTATTTTTGCTTTTATTTGTATTGACTTGGGAGACAGGCAGATAACGTATTTTTTTATAAGCCTCAGTTGATTTTTCTGTCATGCAGAATTGAGAAACACTGACAGAGGATTCAAAGGCCTCTTGTAGCATGACAATTCAATAGTCTTGAGAAGGAGGCTGTAAGTAAACTGGAGGTAATGATCTGCAAGATAAAACTCAAATGGTAATGCTGCTAGATGACCTGAGATCCCTGGATGTGGAGAAATAACCATTGTTCTCCAGAATTCAATGGGATTTGAAAAGCACAATGCAAACAATGGTTTCCGATTATGCCTAAGGAGGGACTTGAGCATTGTCTAGTGTCCCCAGACTTAAACACTTGTCCATTTTCTTACACCTTTTACTCCCAAGGCTGGAGAGTAAGATGCTATTTCTCTGCCTACAGCCTGTTCTCGTTGTCACCCAGTCCTGTCCGACTCTTTGCGACCCCACGGACTGCAGCACGCCAGGCCTCCCTGTCCCTCACCATCTCCCAAAGTTTGCCCACGTTCATGTACATTGCGTCAATGATGCCATCCAGCCATCTCATCCTCTGATGCCCTCTTCTCCTTCTGCCCTCAATCTTTCCCAGCATCAGGGACTTTTCCAATGACTTTTCTGCCTCCAGCCTACCCATTTAAAAATCACTATTTAAAATACACACAGGCAGTATCTCCCTGGTGGTCCAGCGGTTAAGTCTACAAAGCTTCCTCTGCAGGCAGTGTGGGATCAACTCCTGGTCCACAGGTTCCAGCTCTGATTGGGGAATTAAGATCCTGCATGGCACATGGCCCAGCCAAAAATAAATGTATGTATGCATATGTATAAAACTTACACGTGGCATTTATGTATGTATATGAATTAAATGATAGGTTGTCTCAGACTTCCTTCACAATTATTCAGGGTGGGGAGTAGCAAGGGAAAGAACAGATGAAAAGATTGAGCATGAGGTGATCACTGGTGAAGCTGGGTGATGGGGCACATGGGAATCATTCTATTTAGTTGAACCATGTGGCACTGGTACATTTGATCCTTTTAACTTATAAAAATGAGCATTTCATTTGGTATAACTTAATGATTTTTTTATACATATATTTGAATATTTCCATGGTGAACAGTGAAATCACACACTCGGCTATATCCTCATTCCTCTCATTTTTACCTTTGTGCTTACATTTTACAGTTTAGAGCTTGACCAATAGTTAACTCCTGAAAAGGACCCTTCTGCTGCTGCTAAGTTGCTTCAGTCATGTCCGACTCTGTGCGACCCCATACACAGCAGCCCACCAGGCTCCCCTGTCTCTGGGATTCTCCAGGCAAGAACACTGGAGTGGGTTGCCATTTCCCTCTCCAATGCATGAAAGATTAAAGTGAAAGTGAATTTGCTCAGTTGAGTCTGACTCTTAGCGACCCCATGGACTGCAGCCTACCAGGCTCCTCCATCCATGGGATTTTCCAGGCAAGAGTACTGGAGTGGGGTGCCACTGCCTTCTCCAAAAAGGACCCTATACAGTCACTATACAGACAGAGTATCTGAAGAACTATGGATGGAGGTTCGTACCATTGTATAGGAAGTGGTGACTAAAACCATCCCCAAGAAAAAGAAATGCAAGAAGGCAAAGTGGTTGCCTGAGGAGGCCCTAAAAATAGCTGAGAAAAGAAGAGAAGAGAGGCAAAGGAGGAAGGGAAAGATATACCCATCTGAATGCAGAGTTCCAGAGAATAGCAAGAAGAGATTCTCTTAACTGAATAATGAAAAGAAACAGAGGAAAACAACAAACTGGGAAAGACTAGAGATCTCTTCAAGAAAATCAGAGATACCAAGGGTATATTTCACGCAAAGATCGGCACAATAAAGGACAGAAACAGCAAGGACCTAACAGAAGCAGGAGAGATTAAGAAAGGTGGCAAGAATACACAGAACTGTACAAAAAAGTCCTTTAATGACCCAGATAACCACAATGGTGTGGTCACTCACCTAGAACCAAATATTCTGGAGTGAGAAGTCAAGTGAGCCTTAGGAAGCATCACTATAAACAAAGCTAGTGGAGGTGATGGAATTCCAGCTGAGCTAATTCAAATCTAAAAGATGATGCTGTGAAAGTGCTGCACTCAATATGCCAGCAAATTTGGAAAACTCAACAGTGGCCACAGGACTAGAAAAGGTGTTTTCATTCCAGTCCCAAAGAATGTAGTCCCAAAGAAAGGCAATGCCAAAGAATGTCCAAATTACCGTACGACTGCACTCATTTCACATGCTAGCGAGATTATGCTCAAAATCCTTCAAGCTAGGTTTCAGCAGTATGTGAACTGAGAAGTTCCCGATGTCCAAGCTGGTTTTAGAAAAGGCAGAGGAACCAGAGATCAAATTGCCAACATCTGTTGGAGCATAGAAAAAGCAAGGGAATTCCAAAAAACATCTACTTCTGTTTCACTGACTATGCTAAAGCCTTTAACTCTGTGGACCACAACAAACTATGGAAAATTCTTAAAAAGATGGGAATACTAGATCACCTTACCTGCCTCCTGAGAAACCTGTATGCAGGACAAAAAGCAACAGTTAAAACAAGACATAGAACAACCGACTGGTTCAAAACTGGGAAAGCAGTACGTCAAGGCTGTATATTGTCACTCTGCTTATTTAACTTCTATGCAGAGTCCATCATGCAAAATGCCAATGCTGGGCTGGATGAATCACAAGCTAGAATCAAGATTACTGCGAGAAATATCAACAACCTCAAATATGCAGATGATGCCACTTTAATGGCAGAAGGTGAAGAGGAACTAAAGAGCCTCTTGAAGGTGAAAGAGAAAAGTGAAAAAGCTGGCATAAAACTCAACATTCAGAAAACTAAGATCATGGCATCCAGTCCCATCACTTCATGGCAAATAGATGGGGAAAAAGTGGAACAGTGACAGGTTTCATTTTCTTAGGTTTCAAAGTCACTGCAGATTGTGACTAGAGCCATGAAATTGAAAGACGTTTGCTCCTTGGAAGAAAAGCTATGACCAACCTAGACAGCATATTAAAAAGCAGAGCCATTACTTTACCAACAAAGGTCCATATAGTCACAGCTATGGTTTTTCCAGTAGTCATGTATGGATGTGAGAATTGGATCATAAGGATGGTTGAGCACCAAAGAACTGATGCCTTTGAACTGTGATGGTGGAGAAGACTCTTGAGAGTCACTTGGACTGCAGAGATCAACCCAGTCAATCCTAAAGGAATTCTACCCTGAGTATTCATTGGAAGGACTGAGGCTGAAGCTGCAGCTCCAATGCTTTGGCCACTTCCTGTGAAGAGCCGACTCACTAGAAAAGACCCGGATGCTGGGAAAGACTGAGGGCAAGAGGAGAAGGGGGTGACAGAGGATGAGATGGTTGGATGGCATCACTGATGCAGTGGACATGAATATGAGCACACTCAGGGAGATTGTGGGGGACAAGGAAGAATGGCAGGCTGCAGTTCATGGCGTCACAAAGAGTCAGACATGACATAGCAACGGAACAACAAATAGTCACTTCAAAGCTTGTCTGCTACAATCTTATGAGTTTTCTGGGTGGCAAGAGTGTACAGTTTCTGATATTAGTTGCTTGAGTTCAAAGGAAAAAAAAGTTATTCACTATTTAATAAAGAATATTATTATTACAACTCACACTAGTTAATGACACAGAAGTCCATTTTCTGTCCCCCAAAGCCAGTAAGATGTAGGAGAAGGGCAAAGTCTTTAAAGGTAAGACACTCTTGAGTTTGATTTTTCCAGATAATAAGTTATTAGCTGAGAACCAAGATAAGTTGTTCAACCTCTCTGAGCCTCGTGCTAATTTGCTGCAGTTGTGTTTGATTTTTTGTGATCCCATGGACCGTAGCCCGCCAGGCTCCTCTGTCCATGGGATTCTCCAGGCAAGAATACTGGAGTGAGTTGCTGTGCCCTTCTCCAGGGATCTTCCCAACCCAGGGATCAAATCCAAGTCTCTTATGTCTCCTGCATTGGCAGGAGGGTTATCACTGGTGCCACCTGGGAGCCTCTCTGAGCCTGGGTTTTCTCAAATATAAAATGAGGATACTATGTGTCTCAGTTTTAATGTGTCAGTAAAGAAACAGTTTGTAAGTCCACCTTCCTCTTCTTTCCTCATCCCATGCCACTGGCAATAACAACAAAGCCTATGATATTTTGTTTATCAAAGCACAAATGCTCCAAACCTCTGCCATGCAAGGTACAAAATTAAAGTGGCACAAATAATTTCATTTTTAATAAATGAATCTACGTTGGACTACAAACTGAGTTTGACAATAAAGTGTCAGAGAATCTGTTGCTCCAACATCCAAGTTCTAAGTGAGCTGAGAATAATGGAGGCAAATGAATAAAAAAGCAAAAGCAGATATGAAATAGATGTTCCAAAAGTGTTGAATTAATTAATTTGCTTGTTTAGTTGCTAAGTCTCTTTTGTGACCCCATGGACTGTAACCCACCAGGCTCACCCATCCATAGCATTTCCCAGGCAAAATGACTGGAGTGGGTTGCATTTCCTTCTCCAGGGGATCTTCCCAAGCTAGGGATCAAACTCACATCTCCTGCTTGGCAGGTGGATTTTTTACCACTGACCCACCCAGGGAGCTCAGACTTTCTTATACATATACTGCAAAACAGTGATTCTCCAGGTCCCTGAATTAAGCTACTTCTGCCACCTGGTATTTCCACTTTTAACGGCCTCAGTTCCTGTGAAACTTTTAGCTTTCTGTAATATTAGTTTTGAGAAAGTTCAAGCTAGAAAAACTTCCTGGAGTCTGTAAAGAAGACCCATTGTCCATTTATCAGGCTCACTCAGTCACAGAGTAGGAGAGCAGGTTTTCCTGTCTGTGTAAAGAAGGTAATTAGCATTTGTAATAAACAGCAGTTGTAATAAATATATATAATCTCTTTTTTAAAGCTTTCTGCTTTAGAGAGAGAATACTTATGTAGAGCAAGCTCTTAGAAATAGTTTCTTTTGAATGCCTTGAGCACACCTAGAGGGGTTCCTTAGCCATGGAGAAGTATTGCTAAAAGGACTTCTGACAAGCAATAACTAAGTGCTAGAGGCCACTGGAGAAGGAAATGGCAACCCACTCCAGTATTCTTGCCTAGAGAACCCCAGGGATAGGGGAGCCTAGTGGGCTGTGGTCTATGGGGTTGCACAGAGTCAGACATGACTGAAGCGACTTAGCAGCAGCAGCAGCAGCAGCAGAGGAGGCCACACCTCCAGAACTTTGCTGATTTCTCTTCAGAGAGCCATGAGCCATGAAGTTCCAGTCTGGTAGATTCCTCAGATGAAAACAACATAAAATCTGCACCAAATCCCCCCACTGTTGACAGTGCTTTGTGCCATAGAGCAAAGTGATTGAATTGTGCTATTAAAAAGCTACTTTGTTCTTATTATGTGTCAAGTGCTGTAATGCAAAAATAAACTAAGGACTCTGCCACTGAGAATCTAGTACCTAAAGCACAGAGTCTAGGTCAGAACAGTGAGCAAAAAGCTGAGTGAGGGACTGGGCAAGACTTCTCAATAGGAGTGTTTCAAGCCTGGAAGGGGGTCCTGTGTTTAGGTGGATTTGCCAGGTAATGGGAACCTCGTGAGCCAAGGCTGAGATGTGAAACAATATGGTGTTCTACTGGAATGGCAATGAATCCAGTCAGGGGAGAGGAGGTTGGATGGGTGTCAGAGGTGTACTGCCTGCAAAGGTCCATGCATAACTAGACCAATGAGTTTAGGCCACAGGAGGATGCTAAGCTGAAAAGTGACATAATGAGTAAGTATCTTCTGATGGCAATCCTGGTTTTAGTAAGTTTGGAATAGGAGATTAATTAGGTCAAAGTAAACATATGAAGGCTGATTACAGCTTGAACTAGGTCAGTGTCTGTGAGAATGAATAATGAATGACTGATCACTGAGTAGTAGTACTCAAGATGACTTTCACCCTTCTGGCTTGGGTGGTGAGGACTGTGGGAAGCAGAGGTGGTGTTTCAGTGCAGAGGTGGGGCACAAAAGGAAAGGAAGGAACTGTTGAGTTTCTCCATCTTGAGGCTTACTGCAGTCTTGGAAAATAGAACATCCTTGTCTATGATGTAATGTGGACTGCACACCTATGAAGTAATGCGGACTGCACACCAGGGATGGGGGAGCCTGCACCTGCACACCTAAGAAAGAGGTCTTTGGAACAAACTTTGCCAAGTTCCTCCTGTAATCCTCTTAGGGGCAAAGCTTGCCTGGCAGTGGGACCAGACTGCATGGCCAACATGCCCTCTAAAGAAACATTCCAGGTTTTGGAGGCTTCTTTGAGCTCGCAGAGTAGACATGAGCAAAGCACACCCTCCCGAGTTGAAGAAATTTATGGACAAGAAGTTATCATTGAAATTAAATGGTGGCAGACATGTCCAAGGAATATTGCGGGGATTTGATCCCTTTATGAATCTTGTGATAGATGAATGTGTGGAGATGGCAACTAGTGGGCAACAGAACAATATTGGAATGGTGGTAATACGAGGAAATAGTATCATCATGTTAGAAGCCTTGGAACGAGTATGAACAATGGCTGTGTTCACCAGAGAAATCAACGCTTCCATGTGTCCCCTCTCCACATTTTACTACCAGAAAAATTGGGTTGTGTACATTTTCTTACTTTTTTGTTAAATAAACTTTTGTAATAGCCAAAAAAAAAAAAAAAAGAAACATTCCAGACAACCTTGATGGCTACAGACATCCTTGAAGCTCACATTCTCCCAAGTGGAGAGAGAGACATTAGAACTGGGGTAATTTAAACAACCAAATCCCACTCCCACTCACCTCTTTTAACTTTTCTTAACTCTAACCAGCTGAAAGGACAGTATGAGCAACATGCCTGGTGTTTTAGGGGGAAAAGAAGCATGTGGCTGGCTTTTCTTCAAGTACACTGGGCTCTGTGTGGTTCTTTACTTTTAAATGATATACATTTTTAATACTGCTACTCCTATCCTTTTAAATTTTTGAAATGTTTATTATAAATAAAATCAGATGAAATCATAAATTATAGATAAATCTTCATAAGTTTTTAAAAGAAAAACTTTTTAACTGATGTGAACATACTTACAGAAAAGAGCTATGATAAGCATATGGAGCAATGAGTCATCACTCACACACACAGGAAACTGTTATCAGATCCAGGAGGGTATGGCCAGCAACCTAGAGGCCACGCCACTTGGTGCTTCTTCCAGGCACTGCCCTCTAATATTAACCATAAGCCTGACTTCTAACTTATATGCAGAGTACATCATGAGAAACGCTGGACTGGAAGAAACACAAACTGGAATCAAGACTGCCGGGAGAAATATCAATAACCTCAGATATGCAGATGACCCTTATGGCAGCAAGTGAAGAGGAACTAAAAAGCCTCTTGATGAAAGTGAAAGTGGAGAGTGAAAGAGTTGGCTTAAAGCTCAACGTTCAGAAAACGAAGGTCATGGCATCCGGTCCCATCACTCCATGGGAAATAGATGGAGAAACAGTGGAAACAGTGTCACTTTATTTTTTGGGGCTCCAAAATCACTGCAGATGGTGACTGCAGCCATGAAATTAAAAGACGCTTACTCCTTGGAAGGAAAGTTATGACCAACCTAGATAGCATATTCAAAAGCAGAGACATTACTTTGCCAACAAAGGTTCGTCTAGTCAAGGCTATGGTTTTTCCTGTGGTCATGTATGGATGTGAGAGTTGGACTGTGAAGAAGGCTGAGTGCCGAAGAATTGATGCTTTTGAACTGTGGTGTTGGAGAAGATTCTTGAGAGTCCCTTGGACTACAAGGAGATCCAACCAGTCCATTCTGAAGGAGATCAGCCCTGGGATTTCTTTGGAAGGAATGATGCTAAAGCTGAAACTCCAGTACTTTGGCCACCTCATGTGAAGAGTTGACTCATTGGAAAAGACTCTGATGCTGGAAGGGATTGGGGGCAGGAGGAGAAGGGGACAACAGAGGATGAGATGGCTGGATGGCATCACTGACTCGATGGACCTGAGTCTGAGTGAACTCCGGGAGTTGGTGATGGACAGGGAGGCCTGGCGTGCTGCGATTCATGGGGTCGCAAAGAGTCGGACACGACTGAGCAACTGATCTGATCTGATCTGACTTCTAATGGCATTGACCAGCTGCCTTTTTGAATTTTATATAATACGTAGAATTGCCTAAGATGATTTCAGGACAGGCTTCTTCCACTCAGTATGTGTGAGAATCATCCGTGTGTTGCATATATATAGTTCATCATCACCGTGTAGTATTGTAGTGCATGAAGATACCACGTTTACCCGCTCTACTATTGATGGATACTTAGGTTTCCATTTCTGGTCAATTATGAATTTTTCTGCCTTTGTGTATGCATTTCTATTTTGGATATATGTGTTAGAGTGAAACTGTTGGTTATAGGTTATTCACTTGTTCCTTTATCTTTTTTCATATGACACAGTGAGGTTTCTATTACCCAATGAATCAACACTTACAGTTCTCCCACAGAGGGAGACGCTGGGCACAGTGTCTAATTTTGGCAGTCCTGTTGCCTAAGAACATTTAATATTTATTATTAAATGCTTCCTGTGATCCAGGCACTGGGCTGGATGCTAAGGAGACAAGCCTGACAGGATCCCTCCCCTCATGAAACTTAGCAGGAGACCTAAAGTCAGTCATCCAACTATAACACCTGCATATTTAATTGAATTTGTTGTCCTTATTTTATAAAAAATAAGTTGAAAATTAAAAATGCTGATGCCAGCACAAGCATAGGTCTCATGGAACTAAAGCAATGGAGTTAAGGATAACATCTGAATGATGTGGGATTCCGTTTTATCCCAAATGTACCTGGCCTCTAGGCTTTGGAACTGAGTGGTGCAAAAATATATCCAAATCCATTCAGTTCTGAGTTCAACAGTGAGCGAGATAAACAATGACTGAAGATTGTGCCTAACACATAACTATCTTGCTTTCTCACTATTTCAGCTTTTGGAAGTAAGACCCTCTTGTAAACACAACTTTGATGGATGAACAGAGTTAGTTTCCCAGACATCAGTCCCTCTCACATCTTGAGGTTTCTACCGTCTGTCAGATCATTTATTCTCTTCCTGCATTTCCCTCTCAAGCCTTCAGGACTCAGCTGAGGTGAGGCATCATTTTCTTTGAACTCTTCCTGACCCCATGATGAACCAGCTGCTTCTCCTCTGTGCTCCTCCTAAGAGCATCTACTCTCATCCCTTCACAGCCATTTGCGCGCTGTTTTGCAACTTCCTCCTTACTTGTCTCAACACGCTATTAACTAGGATATTAGACTGGCTGCTCTAACAGAGACAAAAATTTAATTGGCTTAAGCAAGATAAAGGTCATACATAAAAGTTCAGGCTAAATGAGCCTTGAGTGGTGAGAAAACTGCCCAACAAGTGCTTAGGGACCTTAAGTTTCTTATGTCTTATGGTTCTGTCACCTCCTAGAATGTCCCTATTTATATGGTCAAAGCCAGTTCTTTACTTCATCATTCCAGCCTAGGGAAGGAGAACTAGAATTAAATGCACAAACAGTGTTTTCTTTTTTAAACCAGGTGTGGTTTCTGAGGACATTTTCCAGAGTCTGCTTATGGGCTAAGATGCATTGAGTTCAAGGCAGACTGCCCCCAGTTAATGATAGGTTTGCAGTTCAAGTGTCTTCTTTTTAAGGATGTGACCAGAACTGAGGTCATCACCAGTGTTCATATTACACTAGACAGAACACACTCACTCTCCTGGCAGCAAGAACTCTTCCTACTAAAAGGAAGAAGGGAAGAATGGATATTATGGGACAATTGGCTATTTCCGCTATACATATCAAATTAGGCAGTAAGTTCCGAGTTTACCATTATGTTATCAGTGCGCAGCACAAAGCATTTAATGAGGTTGCTGAATCTTTCACAATGCTAGAACAGAGGATACAACTCCAGATGTTTCCTAACACAGGGCTGGAACTTTTTCTCAAGAGAAAGAAAAGCCGGATGGACAGCTGTGGACCAGAATTCAGCTGTTGCATATACACGCATGTATATACAGCAGGTGACTGTGAAGAAGCTCTTCTTTTTAGTAAAATGAAGCAGCTATTGGATCCCTATTGTATGGGGAGTAAGAGTTGGGAGAATTAAAACAATACAACACTGTCCAGCACACAGATGGTGCTTAGAACATGTTATCTTTCCTTTCTTATGGAGAGTGCTGGCAATATTCTCTGTGACATTAGTTGGTTAACTTCCTGCCCAATAACTCATTGCTGTCCAACCTACATCACAGCTGATTTGCAAAGCTGATGGCCAAATGCAGCCTAACCTGTGATGCAGTCAACACTTGGCATTTAGGATAAGCTAAACAACCAGAAAGTTCGGTACTTTAGACTTGTCTAGAAATTGTCAAGAAAATTCAATTGTCAAGACAATCTTCACTATCTCTTATATTATATACACGACATACCGGACTGCGTTTCTCTCTTGATTTGGCTGATACCAAGCCCAATCAAATTTATTACTCAAATTACATAACTCTTTAAGACCTTCTGGCCTACACTTTTTAGCTTTCGTTCTTAATCATCTATGCTGAAGACATGATCCTGATTTGCTTTTTCTTTTGGTGTTCTTCCTCTGGGGTCCTACAGCACCCTCCTTTTCATGCCCCTCCCTTGGGTATTGTGATACTCTGGTTAGAAGCCTGTATTCAGTTGTGAACTCCAAAAAAAAGGACTGTGCCTTACTTACCTGACTTGCTTTGATCTATTACTATTTTCTTCATTTTATCAATCACATTTTTAAAAGTAGCATAAACACTTTTGTAGAGTCAGGTGGAATAGAAAATTTGGAAGGGGAGAAAGTAGGTAACCAAAGCCATCTACACAGTCTCAGAAAACACTGTGAGCAGCACTGTAAATCAGCAATGAGATAAAACAGGACACAAACCCTTCTGAAATTATCAGCTAGAGACTTGTCACGAGTGCACAGAGGCAAATGAGAGGGGCTCCCAACTGACTGAATCTGGGACGATTTGAACAACATAAAAGAGAACACACTAAAACAATAGCAATACCTGAGTTTGATGAGAGTAACTTTATAGTGTAAGCAGCTTGGCAGAACCCTCTTAAGTGATCAAAGTGAACATCACTAGTAATGGAACAAACTGAAACTGCACCTACCGGACAGGATGCAGTGAGAAGACCATCACTTCATGATATTTATTCCTGCCAAAGACGTACAAGCTGCATTTAATTATGGGGAAACATCAGACAAACTCCACTGAAGGCATTTTACAGAGTAACTGGCCAATAACCTTCAAAAGTGTCAAAAGTTAAGACAGGAGCTGTTCTGGACTTTAAGGAAAATAGCAGGATTTCTCTGGTGGTTCAGTGGTTAAGAATCTGCCTGCCAATGTGGGAGACACAGGTTTGATCCCTGGTTCGGGGAAGATCCCACATGGTTCGGGGAAGATCCCACATGCAGCAGGGCAACTAGAGCCTGTGCTCTGCAACAAGGTAAGTGGCTGCCATGAGAAGCCCGCACAACAAGGAGTAGCCCCTACTTGCCACAGCTGGAGAAAGCCTGCGTGCAGCAACAAAGACCCAGTGCAGCCCCCGCCCCCAAAAGAAAAGCAATGAGTTGCAACAGCTAATTCCAAACTAGATTCCTTTGTTATAAAGGACTTTATTGGGACAACTGGAGAAACCTGAATGCAGCCTGAGGATTTGACAGGGAAGCATCACAGCTGACATGGCTGATCTGATGTGGATGGCTGGTTATGTAGGGGACTATCCTGCTGTGCAGGAAATATAAAGTATTTACGGGTGATCAGGCATCAGGCTGGGAAGCACCCTCAGATGGTTTTGGGGGGGAAGTTCTTTTTACTGTAATTACAACTTTTCTGTAGTACAGTCGAGGTTGTTTCAAAATAAACATTTTATTTTAAAAAGGTTATCTGTTATTTTACTTTGACAATTAATTTTTTTTTTCCCCTTAAATAGGAGGTAGGATGTTTCCATATGAGGTTGTCCGGATGGGAAGAATCTTCAGCTTTGACTTGGCCTCATTAATTTGAGGATAAAACGCTTATGTGAGACCACATGTGTCAAGTTGAAAGTGGGCAGCTCAGAGGACGTGGGCATCTCTGGCATCTCGAGGCACTGGACTCCCGGAAGGCTCGCTGCTAGAGAAGTCACCAGCTGAGGGACCACTGGAGAGCATCATACATTGCTCGATCCTGAGAGGAGAGGAGAGGACAGAATATGGAGCTAGAAACTGAAATGAGCTGAACTGTGTTCCCCAAAATTCAGATGTTGAAGTCCTCACCTCCAGTACCTCACAGTGTGACTGGATTTGGAAATGAGGGTCTTAAAGCGATTTACGTTAAAATGAAGTCATTAGGGTGGGCTTTAGTCATCCAATATGATCTGGTGTCCTCATAAGAGGAGGAGTAAGACACAGACATGCACAGAGGGAAGACTATGTAAAGACTAAGGCACAAAAGACCATGTAAAGATTAATTTAAAAAATTCTATATATTTAATTCAGTGATTTTTTTCAAGTACCTCTCTCTTCTTCTTTTTTTTGGTCGCATTATGCAACTTGTAGGATCTTAAGTTTCCTGTCCGGGGATTGAACCTGGACCCATGGCAGTGAAAACATCATTTTGTAACCCTTGGACCAACTCCTGGCAAGTAGGTCTCAAACAGTGTCAACAGTGAATATAAAACAGGCATTAGTGAAATGCTGAATTAACTCTGAAGTAGGGTAAGAGCGCTTTGGTATTTCAACTCACTGCTAAACAATAAAGGTGTAATAAAGACATTCAATCTTAAGGGAGATCAATCCTGAATATTCACTAGAAGGACTGATGCTGGAATTCCAAACAACTCGCTGGAAAAGTCCCTGATGCTGGGTAAGATTGAGGGCAGAAGGAGAAGAGGGCGTCAGAGAATGAGATGGCTAGACAGCATCACCAATGCAATGAACATGAACTTGGGCAAACTTTGGAAGATTGTGAGGGTCAGGGAGGCCTGGCATGCTACAGTCTATGGGGTCACAAAGAGTTGAACAGGACTGAACAACAACAACAAAGACATTTCAAGCATGCTGTGTTTAGAGCCAGATTAAAGTGATTCCCTTTTTAATAATAATGTTTTAAATTATAAAACATTTATTGTAGAAATATTAGAAAATACAGATCAGCAGAAAAAAATTAAAAATCCTTAATTTTCAGAAATAACTATCACTAGTACTTCGGTCCTCAAGATCTTTTAAATTATTATTTTTTTAGTATTTAAGTTTTTAAATTAGGTAATACATTTACATGGTTCAAAATTCAAATAAGATGAAAGGTCCATTTTCAAACTCTGTCCTCCAGTTACCCAGTTTCTCTCCCCACAAGCAATCATTATTAGTTTCATAAGGGCCAGTTACGATGCCAAACAAGGAAAGCTGTCTCTCTACCTTAACTGTTGTGCCTTAATTTTTTAAAAGATCTCACAAAGTAATAATCAGCTTGGTCATCTATTTATTATTTATTCAAAATTCATACTATGCCTATCTCCAAAAGAGAAGTGATAGCTTAAGATTCACTAGGGTAGTTTTCAGAAATTAAATATTTCAAAGTTTTAAGGTTTATGACCATCAAAAGTATTAAAGAGAATATACTGGAATCAAGTAGTATCACTGGGACACACACGTGGCCTTCCTGTGGATGTTCTTCAGAGGATAAAACAAAGTATACAGTGTGTGGAACCACTGGTTCAGATATGTGAGTAATAAAACCAGTCACATTGCCTCTGTCACACTGTGCTGATACCTTCTAAGCAAAAGTTACTTGCAAACTATTTTGTAACACTGAAGGAATCTGAGTGATCAGGTTAATATGTATTCTATATACACATCTATGGTAGTGTTTACAACTCTTTAATTGGTGAAAATGGTTCCTAACCCAGGTCTTATACAATTTTGTATCTTGTGAGTCTAGCACAAAGCCTGGCATGTGTATGGCAGGTACATGATACATATATGTTTCTCGATGGATGAAAGGATGGGATCCTAGGCAACTCAATACACAGCTAGAGGCAAGAGCAACTCTACTCGGGAAGTTTTTCTCTCTCAATGTGACAGACTTGATCAAGCAAATGGATGAACCACATAATCCTGAGTGTGAAGAAGAGAATCAATGTGCGCCAGCCAGTGGGTGTGAAAAACACTAGACCAATGAGTTAATAAAACAGGAGGGTTTCTGTGGTGTGGTTTTAATAGAGGAGGAAGGAAAAAAATACCCAATTTATGTTTGAGTGAGGTTTCCTTCCTGACAGTTGAACAATGTCATAGTAGGCAGAGGGAAAAGCCTACATTTGAGATAATACATAGCTGGGAAAACAATTTCAAGGTCTCAACATTTACTGATGTTAACCCAGGCTCAGGTTTCTGGTGAGCAGTTATTACTGAAAAAAACCAAACCAACAAAGTAAGTTATGCTTTATAAGTCTGTGAAGTGACACATATTGGACAATGGTTTCATTCAGGGAAGAAAATAACACCTGACTTAGAAGAAACTGGCAAAAAGAGTCCAATCGTCTAAGTTGGGGTATCTGGCGTAATGAATTGCCGATCCATTCAGTCTTCTTAGGATCACAAGAGGACGTGGCCTCTCATGACAAACTAGGACTGGGCAGGGATCTTCAGATGGAGCCTGAAAGTTTGGTAGCAATGAAGTAGGAACGAATGAGGAATACAGGCAGAGTCTCAGAAGGAATGTTTGCAAGCTATGTTCACCTCTCACCCTCAGCTGGTTATGAGGATTCAGTGGGTCAGATGACAAGTTTCCACATCTGGCCTTTAAACCAGACCCTACTATCACGTTGCCAATTGCTGGACACCGAATCCACTTCACATGCTGTTGTTTTCCAACCTCAAACTAAAAACCATGCAGCACCAGGGAGCCGACTGCCTCAAGGAAAGAGAAGGCACCAGCTAGCAGGGCAGATTTACCTAGCCTGAGAACAGGCTGGACATTTCTCAACTATACGGACCAGCTCTGTGGACTCTGGGACAGAATGTGCACATCGTTCTCCTTTCATTTTTCTTTTTCCTTTTTCGACATCTCCCAAGCATTTATTTAATGTTAACTCACTTCAAAGCAACTGCTATCTCTGTAAGTATGTCTGAAAGGTTAAAATGTAAAATGTAATTAAATGTTCCTTTTGTGTTTAACAAGCCTAGTAGATTTTCTTTTAGTGTGAAAAGACTTAAGTTCGCCTTATCTATAGCTTTTTATCCTAGGGCCTGAAGTCATGATCTTTAGAAAACTATGCTACCGCTTACATTCCACCTGGCCAGAGTATCTAACTTTTGAGCTAATCATAGTGATTAGTTTTGCCATGGGCTCTAACCTGAGCTGGACCAATCACAGGTTCCCTGAAACTCTCCTGTGGGAGCTATCAGGAAATTCTCTTGCTATGGGGGTTAATAAACAAGTAGCCTGTATGTCTGGGCCTGCAGGCAGCCTTTTCCCCCAAGAAACGAAGCAATGAAGTTTTTGGATCCAGCATGCCTGAAGCCAGCAGTACTCTCAACTTCCTTATATGTGGAATGGATTCCTCTTTATTCCCACTTAGAGAGTTGGGTTTCTGTCATTTACAACTAAAGGAACCCTAATATTAAAAGTAGAAAGAGGTGGGTTACAAATGAGCCACTCAATCCTACGTTCAGAATTGTATCAACAAACGCCACACCTGTCTTTTGGTTTGATTTTTCAAATGGATTCTGTTTGACTACCCAACTCCTCTCATTTCAACTGAATTCTCCTAAATCAGAACAAGGCTTCCCAAAAATAGAGTGGTCATACGATCCAGCAATCCCACTCCTGGGCACCCTTCTGGAAAAATGAGATAACGTCCATTTGCAGCAACATGCACAGACTGAGATTATCATACTAAGTGAATTAAGTCGGACAAAGAGAAAAATACCACATGAAATTACTTATACATAGAATCTAAAACAGGACACAAATGAATTTATTTACAAAACAGACTCACAGACATAGAAAACAAACTTATGGCTACCAAAGGGGAAAGGGGCTGGGGAAGAGATAAATTAGGAGTTCATGATTAGCAGATACAAACTGCTATATATAAAAGAGATAGGAAATTCCGCAGAGGTCCAATAGATAGGGCTCCATGCTTTCACTGCCAGGGGCCTGGGGTTCAATCCCTGGTTGGGGAACTAAGATCCTGCAAGCGTCATAGCTTGGCCAGAATAAATAAGCAAACTAGATAAAGAAGACCCTACTGAATAGCAACAGGGAACTATATTTAATATCTTAAAATAATAATGAAAAAATGAAAAGTATATATATATACACACACATATATAATATACATAAATATATATCTGATTCAACTTTGCTGTACACCAGAAACTAACACAACATTGTAAATCAACTATACTTCAACTAAGAACAATTTAAGGAAGGAAGATGTTCTCTGGTACAGCTGTGGACTGTGAAGGACGAGAATCAGAAAGCAGAGACTGAGTGCCCGCCCCCCACCAAACGTAACATCCACTGGTTTCAAATCTACCAGCAGAGTTTCAGAACAGGTAACAAAATAAAGATTTACTCCTTAATTATCACAAATGCAAGGATGAAAATGTGGCCCAATTTAAGGATAGGTCAAGCAAGCAATTTTCAAACCCTGCATGACATTTTTATAGCCAACTCTAATACAATTACTTAATTGTAACTGCAAAATATAAATGCAACTCTTAAATGTAAAAACATTAAACATGGAAGCTTTTCAAAATTAGAGCAGGCAAATACAAACAAGATGGTTTCATTTTTTTAGTCTAGAAAACTGAAGTAATTTTTTTAGAGGTAAAGAAGGTAAAAGAGTGACAAATGAAGAGCTATCCCAGGTCAATATATAAAGACCAAATGAACCTCTATATACTAGTAGCAATTAGAGTACAATATTTTAAAAAACATTGTAAAAATAAAAAACTATAAATTAATCAATTTGATGAAAAATGTACATCCTGAAAAATCTGCATCCTGAAAATGTACAACATTGCTGGGAGAGATCAAATGGCTCTAATAAGTGAATTTTTAAAAAATGAATAAATTTATATAAAAGAAAATGACCTAAATTAATGAACAGATATACTAAGTTCACTGATTGAAAAACTCAGTATTTTTAATACTCTCCTAACTGATCTACAGATTCAATGCAAATCCATTCAAAATCCCAGAAAGTTTGTTTTGCAGAAATTGATACACTGACTGCAAATTTTATATGGGAAAGCAAAGAGACTAAGATAGTTAAAACAATTTTGGGGGGGAAAAAGAACAAATCTGAATAACTTACACTAGCTGTCTTCAAGATTAACATATCTAATCTGTAATAATCAAGTGGACTTCCCCGAAAGTGATTAAGAACCTAAATTTCCACTGCAGGGAGCACAGGTTTGATCCCTGGTTGGGGAGCTAAGATCCCACATTGTGTGGCCAGAAAATAAATAAAAATTAAAAATTGATGTAAAACAATCAACAGAGTGGCAAAACATATACATGGCATAAAATGGATATAAAGATCAGTGGAACAGAAAAAAGAGTGAATAAATAAATTCATGCATATATGATCAATTGGTTTTCAAAAAGAGGGCACGATAATTCAATGAAAGGAAAGTATTTTCAACCAACAAGACAACAGTAACTAGATAGATGCATGGAAAAAAATAATCATGACTTTTCTAACTTTAAATTAAAAAACATTAGTTTGTAATGGATCATAGTTCTAAATGTAAAAGATAAAACTATAAAACTACTAGAGAAAAGCAAAGGAGAAAATTTTCATAAACTTAGGATAATCAAGATTTCTTATGACAGAAAAAACACAAATCGTTTTTAAAAAATGAATTTCATACAAATTAAAAACTCCTGTTCTCCAAACGATGCCTTTAGAAAATTGAAAGGAAAAAAAAAAAACCAAATTAGGACAAAATATCCTCAATATGCACATCTGTATTACTCAGCCATAAAAAAGAACAAAATAATGTCATTTGCAGCAACATGGATGAACCTAGAGATTATTATAGTAGGTAAAGTAGGTTAGAAAAAGAAGGACAAATATGATACTGCTTATATGTGGAATCTAAAAAAAAAAAAAAAGGTACGCATGAACTTCTATTTATAAAACAGAAACAGAGTCACAGATATAGAAAACAAACTTATGGTTACCAAGGGGGGAAGAGGGAGGGATGGATAAATTTGGAGATTGGGACTGACATAACACATGCTACTATATACAAAATAGATCACTAATAAGGACCTACTGCACAGCACAGAGAACTCTACTCAATGTTCTGTAATGACCTATATGAGGAAAAAAAAATCTAAAAAAAAAAAGAGTGGAGATATATATACATAACTGATTCACTTTGTTGTATAAATCTTGAAACACATTTTAACTATACTCCAAAATAAATCCTACAGATATTTCAGAAAAAAATGTGTATCTCATAAAAGGCTTCAAGCCAAGATAAACTAAGAATTTGCATAACTTAATAATAAGAAAACAACTCAATGTTTTAAGAGCAAAAGGTGAGGATACAAAATAAGATATCCAAATGATCAATAAGCATATGAACAAATGCTCAACATTTTAGTCATTAGGAAAACAAATTTAGACCACAACAGGATACTATTTCACATCCAGTAGAATGGCTAAAATTAAAAGACTGAAAATACTCAAGTGTTGGTAAGAGTGTGGGCCAACTGGAATGCTCACAAAATGCAAAACGGTATTACAGTCATTTGGAAAGAAGGTTGGCGGTTTCCTATAAAGTTAAACATACACTTGCCACAGTTCCAGCAATTCGTCTCCTAGTTATTTACTCAAGAGAAATAAAAACACATGTTCTCGTTCTCTCTCTCTCTCTCTGACACACTATTATCTGAGGAAGCCAAAAACTGGAAAAAACCCAAGTGCCCACCAGCAGGGGAAAGGATACACAAACTGCAGTATATTCATTTAACGGAAAACTACTCAGCAAGAGAATGGATCAAACTAGTGAAAAATAGCAATGTGGATGAGTCTCTGCAACATTACATTGAGCAAAAGAAGCCAGACAAATGAGTATATCAATATGATTCTATTTACATAAAGTTCCCAAACAGGTGAAGTTAGAGCATGATGACGGAAGTCAGATTAGGGGTTACCTGGTACAGCATCTGTAAAGGGACTACAACTACAAAGGAACACAGGAACTTTCTGAAGTGATGAAAATGTTCTCTATATTGACTGAAGTACCAGTTAAGCTTGCCAAAACTTACAGAACTGTAGGACTTCCCAGATGGCGCTAGTGGTAAAGAACCTGTCTGCCAATGCAGGAGACATAAGAGACGTGGGTTCGATCCCTGGGTCGGGAAGATTCCCTGGAGGAGGGCATGGCAACCCACTCCACTATTCTTGCCTGCAGAATCCCCATGGACAGAGGAGCCTGGTGGGCCACAGTCCATGGGGTTGTACAGAGTTGGATACAACTGAAGCAAGTTAATACGCACACGCACAGAACTGTATTTGTGCATTACAAAGGTAAATACAATTTTAATTTAAAAAAAGTAAGGTTACAGGATGAGAGTGAAAATGTGGAGCTATGTCAGTATGTCCTGATTCTTGAAAAGCCTCAAATCAGAACTCTGATTACAAGTAATAAACATAAGAAGATTTGTCTTTTAATGACTAAATCTTTGGGGGGGAATGAAAAGTGCCAGTAAGATTAACTGTAAAACTGTTTGATTTTAATTAATAAGATTATCTTATTCAAAGACAGACAATGAAATAAAAACATTTCCTCTAGTGTAAAAAATGCCTGGGAGGTCAAAACAGACTGCATTTCTCCACATAGAGTAAAAGGCCCAGGCCAGGTTCAGCAGACTAGACTTTAGTTGAAAAAGAAGTAAAATATATACTTAAAAGACACCATCACTAGCCCAAACTCCTTAACTGATTACTTTAGTTAAAAGTGGTAAGATGGTCAAATAAGAGTATTTATACCAGGACTGGAGGCACTGGAACACAGCAACCCATCTCATATAACTGTTTGAACTTGGACTTGAGTGTTTTCAATCAATAATCTTAAGAAATACTGAGCCAGGGGTAATAAATGGATAATGACTTAGAGGAACTTTAAGTATAGTCAATAAACACAATCACATGGCTAAGGCAAATTAGACTTCTGGAAGTCCAGAAACAAAAGATATCCATCCAAGATAGGTGGTTTAGTCGCTAAGTTGTGTCCAACTCTTGTGATCCCGTGGACTATAGCCTGCCACGCTCCTCTGTCCATGGGATTCTCCAGGCAAAAATACTGGAATGGGTTGCCATCTCCTTCTCCAGGGGGATCTTTCTGACCCAGGAATAGAGCTTGGGTCTCCTGCATTGCAGGTAGATGATTTACCAACTGAGCTATGAGGAAGCCCTAAGATATCCAGTGTTCAATTCAGACATTACTTTGGGTTGGGTTCAACTCTTTTGTGTTACAGTAACCTCACTTCACTTAACAGCAAACATTTTAACTTATTACAGACAGAATACCTCAACACAGTAAGAAATACAGTAAAATTCAGCATCTTTTGTAAGGACAAGTCTGAGCGATTTTTAACTCTTCTCTGACTTTACAGTGAAGGTATTTTTACTTTCCTGAAACTATGGGTAAGTGTAAAGGATGATACAGGTCAAGTAATACTTGAATGATTAAAAATTCTCAGATTATGAACATACACGAGGTCATTTTCTCTGTGTTTAGTCTCCAGAAACATTAAAAATTACAGTCTCTCAAGAACACTCTCTTAGAGGCAACCATTTTGCTTTTTCTCATAAATTCATACTTACTACTCTCAATTCTAATTGCTCTTCTACCTTTAAGAGCATTGCTTACCTCTTGTGATATAGATGATTTTACTTTCTTGAAAGCTTCTTCAAAGTGCTTCTGACTAATCTTCAGTTCACCTGTGGAGCAAATGCATGAACATACATAATTTTTGGGTATGGTAAGCTAACTGTGATTTATAACTAAATTTCTCTTGAGAGACTTACAAGCATTCAAGGGAAACACCGAGGCAATTAATGACACTGGCTCTATTCTTTTTCAGAGCAATATTCAAGCCAGATATATTCTGCTCATCAAAGTTATAGACAGTTTTTCATTTTCATTTAATTTACATATACCAGACCACCTGACCTGCCTCTTGAGAAATGTGTATGCAGGTCAGGAAGCAACAGTTAGAACTGGACATGGAACAACAGACTGGTTCCAAATAGGAAAAGGAGTACGTCAAGGCCATATATTGTCACCCTGTTTATTTAACTCCTATGCAGAGTACATCATGAGAAACGCTGGACTGGAAGAAACACAAGCTGGAATCAAGATTGCCGGGAGAAAGAGCAATAACCTCAGATACGCAGATGACACCACCCTTATGGCAGAAAGTGAAGAGGAACTCAAAAGCCTCTTGATGAAAGTGAAAGTGGAGAGTGAAAAAGTTGGCTTAAAGCTTAACATTCAGAAAACGAAGATCATGGCATCTGGTCCCATCACTTCATGGGAAATAGATGGGGAAACAGTGGAAACAGTGTCAGACTATTTTTTTGGGCTCCAAAATCACTGCAGATGGTGACTGCAGCCATGAAATTAAAAGATGCTTACTCCTTGGAAGGAAAGTTATGACCAACCTAGATAGCATATTCAAAAGCACAGACATTACTTTGCCAACGTCAGTCTAGTCAAGGCTATGGTTTTTCCTGTGGTCATGTATGGATGTGAGAGGTGGACTGTGAAGAAGGCTGAGCGCTGAAGAATTGATGCTTTTGAACTGTGGTGTTGGGGAAGACTCTTGAGAGTCCCTTGGACTGCAAGGAGACCTGACCAGTCCATTCTGAAGGAGATCAGCCCTGGGATTTCTTTGGAAGGAATGATGCTAAAGCTGAAACTCCAGTCCTTTGGCCACCTCACGTGAAGAGTTGACTCACTGGAAAAGACTCTGATGCTGGGAGGGATTGGGGGCAGGAGGAGAAGGGGATGACAGAGGATGAGATGGCTGGATGGCATCACTGACTCGATGGATGTGAGTCTGAGTGAACTCCGTGAGTTGGTGATGGAGAGGGAAGCCTGGTGTGCTGCGATTCATGGGGTTGCAAAGAGTCAGACACGACTGAGTGACTGAACTACACTGAACCATATTTAATTTTCCATAAATGCTTAAGTTATGTCATATATTTTAAAAGCATAGTCTTTTTTTCCCCCCAGCAATCAAAATAGTTTATTATGGGACAAATTATATTAAAAAGTACTTTGTCCATATTTAATTAGAAAAACAGATTCTTATCCTTAAAAAAGATAAATGGTTCATATATTCTGTTACTTTGTGTTCCCCTCAGCTTTACTAAGATATTGTTGGTACATAATAAATATGTTAACTTTAAGAAGTACAATGTGACATGATGATCTACTGCAAAATGGTTACCACAGTAAGGTTAGTTAACACCTCCAGCCCCTCATGATCACCTTTTTATTTATTTTTGTGGTAATACTTATTATGATCTACTCTCTGAACAGCTTTCAAGTTTGGCTGACCTTTGAACAATGTGAAGGTTAGGAGTGGTGGCCCTCAGTCAAAAATCTATGTATAACTTTATAGTTGACTCTCTGAATCTGTAGTTCTTTTTCTGTAGATTCAACCAAGCATGGATCGTGTAGTCCTGTACTACATATTTACTGAAGAAAATCCACATGTATAAGTGGATCTGCACAGTTCAAACCCAGGTTAACTGTATATAACACACTACTGATAATTAGTACACGGGATCCTCAGAATTTATTCATCATATAGCAGGAAATTTGTACCCTCTGATCAATACCTCCCCATTTTTCCCACTCTCTGGCTCATCATATTTTAATGTAGTAAGAGAACTATCACTCATTAACAGATAACCCTGTTATCTTTGTATTGTTTAACTTAATGGCAATGTTCAGGACAAAGAGTCAGAATTGTTCTCTTTCAAGATAATTCAAATTAATTTGACTAAGAATGGAAAACGGAATTCCATATTATTTAAGGGTACATACACATAATGAGATGTAGGGAGTTACATCATAATACATAATATATACAGATCATATGACAACACTGGACTAGAAGGGTGCTTTAATTCCTTATAAGGTTATGCCAACACACGGTAAGAGAAATCTAGTAACTAAATGTTAATTAAGAAAGGCTTCGCTTACAATTATATGACAACTTATATGATGACAATTTATACTCAAAATAGTACTAATATATAAATTAAGAAAGTGTATTTACCTAAAAGTAAAATACAATGTGTAGCTGAACATGTCAAATGGAAGTTGAATGGCATTACTGATTTCAGGTTCAGTAAGATATCAATGCAAAGTCCCTCAAGGACAGGCAGCTGGAAATGCAAACTGCAGCAAAGCAGGGATGTCAGAATCTGTTACACATATTTATACGAAGACATCCCATCAGAGTTATTAGGAGCAGTCAATACATATACAGAGGCCTGCTAATTTTTAGTGACAAACAAATCCAAATATAGTTATCATAATCAGCTCTCAGGCAGCATAGTACCACATAAGGATTTTTTACATGACATTCTAATTTTGTGAAATATATCCCACCCACTTTCAAAACAAACTTAAAACAGCTTACATAAAAGAAGTTCAGATAACTGAATCTTCAAAGTAAACAACCAAAAACTCAGGGGCTTCATGATTAAGATATGTGTGTTGATTTTCTGGGTTTGCTGAGGCTGTCTGCAGCGGCGCAGGCCTCAATATTGGATAGTATACAATCTATGTAACAAAAACTACTGGAGGATACTGCAGCAGTGTCGGGAGTGACAAGAGCAGCCGCTTGTGTGGCCTTACTTCTATAGCACGCTATCCACTGTATGACAACCTACGTTCTTGTGTGATGGCATCTTATCAGACATGGTCTCAGCATTCCTCGGGCTTCCCAGGTGGCTCAGACAGTGAAGAATCCTCCTGAAATGTGGGAAACCTGGGTTTGATACCTGAGCTGGGAAGATCCCTTGGAGGAGGGCATGGCAACCCACTCCAGTATTCTTGCCTGGAGAATCCCCCTGGAGAGAGATCCTGGCGGTCTACAGTCCACAGGCTCGCAAAGAGTTGGATACAACGGCGACTAAGCAGCAGCAGCATTCCTCATCTACACTAACACAGAAGCACTCTTAGGGCAATGCAGCCAGCCAGAACAAGTACAGCAGCTTACTGACCTCCTGGAGAACAACTCATCAGTAAAGGATGGGATTAGGGAAAGTAAGCTTGAAGGAAGGAGTAGATCTCAATGGATGAGCTGTTAACACGATATTTGGAAAAACCAGATTTTGAATAAATGCTATGAGAAATTCAAAACGTGAAGATTCCGAAAGAACTAGACTTTTATGCTTAAGCATGGAGAAAATGTTAGGAGCTGAAGTAGACAGACTTCTGAAGTCTGAGGTGCAGATCTGGAGATACTATAGACTTGATGGGATGAAATCAATCTTATGCAGATCTTAAGATAACTATAGACTTGATGGGATGAATCAATCTCCTTGGAGGGAGCCTCTGAAACAAGTTTGCCAAGGCTATTTTCCCACAGTGAAGAAGTCCACGCTATTCAGAAGCCGTTTCTTTTTTTTTTTTTTAAGATGGAGGCAATATTTATTTAAATAGGGCAATTCAACAGTCCACAGAACTAAAGCAACTTTTTTACTTCTAAGAGACATGTTACAAGTTCAAACAATCTTCACATTGCTAAAAACAATTGGCATCCATAAGATTATGATTTTTAATTTTGTTGTCAGTGATGAAATCTTCCATCAAACCTGTCAATCTTGAACATTCTGGCTAAATATAGGTTTGTGGTTTTTAAAAGTCACTCCGTTTCAAAGTCTGTCTTTCCTTATACAAAGATAGAAGTTATTTCAACATACCTTGTATTTTTGTCCTGAGCACTAAGAGGAACACTCTGCTAACCTAGTTACCCATAAATGTTCATTCCAGAAAGGGCTTGGTTACTGAACTGAAGGAAGATATTTCAGTACACTCTTTTTTTAGGTCATGCTAGTTGCCATTTTGTAAAATTTCTTTTCTCTCCTTTGCTTTCTTTCCTTGTTTAGTTCAATTTTTCTAATGGTAGGAAACATAAAATAGCCCTAGATGGCTCCATGGGCCAGTGTGATGACTGGTTTTTGTTTTTCACTAGGAGATAAAAAGAATCCGCCTGCCAATGCAGGGGATGCAAGGGATGCAGGTTCAATCTCTGGGTTGGAAAGAGCCCTTGGAAGAGGAAATGGCAACCCAGTCCTGTATTCTTGACTGGAAAATTCCATGGACAGATCCACGGGGTTACAAAGAATCAGGCACAACTGAGTGACTGAGCACACAGCATGCAATGCATTTATAAGCATTTTAACATTCTGTAAAGTGGACTAGAAATATAATTTTACAGACAGGACAACATGTTTGCTTTTATTTTAAAAGAAGCATTACTTATGAAAATCTGAACTGTGGGATATTTTTTGATTTGAGAGAAGTAAACCTCATTTGCAGAAACTTGTGGCCATGATTCTGTAAAGTATCATAGTCAACAGTGTGTCTTTAACAAGTTTCTTGTAGTTACAAATAGGCAGTTAGCATACTGTGTGATTATAACATTATGTAAGTAGCTTTCTAATGATCATACGGTATGTATCATCAAAGTGAAAAAACATGTAATTCAGCAATTGAAAGTGCAATGCTAAAGCTGAAACTCCAATACTTTGGCCACCTCATGAGAAGAGGTGACTCACTGGAGAAGACTCTGATGCTGGGAGGGACTGGGGGCAGGAGGAGAAGGGGACGCCAGAGGATGAGATGGCTGGATGGCATCACTGACTCGATGGACGTGAGTCTCAGTGAACTCTGGGAGTTGGTGATGGACAGGGAGGCCTGGCGTGCTGCGATTCATGGGGTCGCAAAGAGTCGGACACGACTGAGTGACTGAATTGAACTGAACAGCTGTGTCTTCACTGATGAAAACAATTCATATACACTTTAAATTCTCCAGGTACCAGTAAGCATTGTCCAAGCAAGAGTGATGGCTGGGTGAATAATCTCTTTGCTGGGTAAGTGAGTGCTTAAGGACCTAGGTCAGTGTCTAGAAACTTAAATTTATATTGTTGTACACATTCTACTCTTACAAAGCATTTTGCATGCTGTACATTTAAAGTAAAATAACATTCTAATTTTAAAGATTTAAAACTGTTTTTTAGATATGTATGTATACACATAGCTTGTTCTTATGGTTTCAAATTCTTCAGCCCTACTTTTTAAAAAGTTTTTACACATTATAATTCACTTTATACTTTGTGGATCTTCCTTCCTCCCCTTTCCCACCTGTCAACTTTTTATTCCATGTCAGTGTCATATGTGAAGGTACCAAATGATATCCAATTACCTCCTAGTAAAATTACTCTGAAAAATTTCACATAGCTAGACAAGAATACTAACTTATTTAAAGAAATCTCAAAGTTGATGTGCAGTGGCTATACCAAATGACAGATTTTTTTTTTTAAAGGACTCCCTAAAAGAGGCCAATTCCTGATATACTTGTGATTTTGGCTGAAGTCATATCTACTCTTAAATAATAATTGGCAGCGTATGTTTCTATCCTTTCTTTCCAGTTCTTTCTATTCTGCACTGATACTTTAAAGTTTAAGTGAAATTTGACACAAAGAAGTACATCAATGGTCCTTCTTTTTACCTTTTAAACTAGAGTCAAATTTTAATTCTGAAACCAGGGAATTCAGCCCTCTTTCTTTAAAAACAAGATAACATCTTGTTTTTCAGGTTTATTTTTTTTTTTCCAACTTAATACTTCTTACTGCAAGTCTTGCTCTTATGCATAGCGTTCAGATATTTAAGCACATAAATCTTAATATTTCTGAGGAAAAAAGAATAGTAGTGGAATAACTGCAAAAGTAATACAGCAGAATAACTGCAAAAGTAGTGCTGTACAGAGCAGAGGTCAGTCAATGCCATGACTCCTATTTGTATTAAGCTGAAATATGGAAATCAGCAAAGGTGAAGTATACTTATTTTCAGCTCTGGCTGTATCAGGCCCCGAACTATGGAAGATGGAACATTTTTTAGACCATGGTGGAGGGGGATGATGGACGGAGACCTATTTTTAAGAGGACCATGTTGGTGGTTAGTAGAATTCAACCTCAAAGAGGGAGATTCCTGAACATATACTGAGGAAACTGTAAGACAGAATCACTGGAAAATTTTCAAGTTTTTTCAAAAACAAAGTTAATATCTGCATACATCCTCCTACACACTAAGTAACCCAGAACAACAAAATAGCATTAGACTTGAATTTGGGGTATACGATTTTAGTGTTACCTTAATTTTTGGATAATGCTTTTTCCTAAAATTATACCATCTACGGGAAGTGGCTTAAGTTTTAAATCTGATAAATTTTCAAGGCAGAATGCTGGAAATTATAGAAAACTGCACAGGCATTTGGAGTTTATACCATTTTTCTTCGATTGCATTAGTCAAGCTTTGGCATTTCTTTTAAATTTGAAGACCCCCAATATGCCAAACTCTCAGATGTCAGTGGAGTAAAGAATTGAAGGCAAAATGGTGATTCAAAGACTGTCCCCTCTAAATCCCTCCTTCTTGTCTCTGAAATGGTACTTTGGAAGGCATTTAGACAGCAGATTGGTCTGGGAGCCTCTATATATGCATATAAGTTTACTGGCAACCCACTCCAGTACTCTTTGCCTGGAAAATCCCATGGACGGAGGAGCCTGGTAGGCTGAAGTCCATGGGGTCACTGAGAGTCGGACATGACTGAGAGACTTCACTTTCACTTTTCACTTTCATGCACTGGAGAAGGAAATGGCAACCCACTCCAGTGTTCTTGCCTGGAGAATCCCAGGGACGGGGGAGCCTGGTAGGCTGAAGTCCATGGGGTTGCTAAGAGTCGGACATGACTGAGAGACTTCACTTTCACTTTTCACTTTCATGCACTGGAGAAGGAAATGGCAACCCACTCCAGTGTTCTTGCCTGGAGAATCCCAGGGACGGGGGAGCCTGGTGGGCTGCCGTCTTTGGGGTCGCACAGAGTCGGACACGACTGAAGTGACTTAGCAGCAGCAGCAGCAGCAGCAGCAGCACTGCCCTAACAAAAAGAATGAGGAGGTTTTCCAGGACGATAAACAGACCAAACTCATGATGCAAACAGTATATGTATGATGATAAGCAAAGACAGAATACATTGTATAAGGCACCAAGTAACTGCTGTTATTATAGTTGTCAGCTACAGAGGTTATATAATATTCCAGAACAGCTGCTAAAGGTCTCATCAGAAAAATGTCAGTTTTAATATCACAGATGATAGATGCTAGGAAATGGTTATTTTTCAGGTTACCAGTGGCATTAGGTACCCAGAGTGATAATTAACTAGGACTGAGAGATTTTAGCGAGAACTGTACCTTTTTCACTTCCACTCTTCTGTCTTGCCATTTCCTGCTTCAAGGCACAGATAGAAGCCTCCCGTACCAAAGCAGAGAGATCTGCACCCCTGAAATACGAGAAGAGCTCTTAACTCATTTATTCTTAGACACTGTGCAAAAGCCCAGAAAAAAGTCTGAAAGCAATTTCCTTTTTTCTTTAAATGTATTTTTTGAAAGCAGTGAATTTGTGATAATATTGCTTGTTTTATGTTTTGGTTTTCTGGCCAAGAAGCATGTGGGATCTTGGCTGCTCGATCAGGGATTGAATCTGTGTCCCCTGCATTGGAAGGCGAAGTCTGGACTGGATCACCAGGGAAGTCCTGTAATTTTCTTTTAAGTCACATATTAAACGTTTAGGAAAGAAACTGACCAATAAAGGTGGGATAAACCAATCATGGTCACTAGGAAAGAGCTTTTAGTTTTTACTCAAAATACTTCTAAGTTTTAGAAAAAAGGAAATTATGAAGGAAACATGCAGTGAGTCAAATATTCTCACGCTAATCACTATAGATAGTAATGTTAATATAAAAAGTCTCAGTCAGAAGAAAGCAACCTACACATTATTTACTGTAAAATTTTATTCACAAGGCTCATGCTAAAGTACAAACTGGCCCATTACAAGTATATACCATTAATATATTACCTAAAGTCTAAACTAAGCTTATATAAAAAGTCATTTATGACCCCTAGTTCAAAAAAGGAAAATACAAAGGCTAAAGAGTTTGATGCATCTGATTCAAGCTCAAGCTGAATTGACACATCATAAATTACTTAAAATATGACAAGAACTAACAAGCCTTCATTTAATTGGTCTGTGTAATAACATGCTGAATCAGCATGGTTCTTGCGTTCAATGAAAGATGTTGGGGTTGACTGGTGTTTCAATACATTACATCTTTAACAGGATTCTTAGAGATTCTTTGAGAAAGAGTTTCAACTGGGAGATAAAAACCTCATCTTTAAAATTAAAATCCTCATCTCTAGACAAACTAATATATAATGCTGATAATCCACATACCTAAGATTATTTAATTTAGTTTAAATTATTAACTGAACTCAATGTTTCTGCTGGTTAGGTGTTAGGTTTGTAATATTATTTAACAATCATACACATGCTGTTGCTGCTGCTGCTGCTAAGTCGCTTCAGTCGTGTCTGACTCTGTGCGACCCCAGAGATGGCAGCCCACCAGGCTCCCCCATCCCTGGGATCCTCCAGGCAAGAACACTGGAGTGGGTACATACATGCCAGGGTATTCATTTCTTTGAGAAAAGCGTGAAAGTGTTAGTCACTCAGTCGTGTCCAACTCTATGTGACACCATGGATTGTAGCCCACCAGGCTCCTCTGTCCATAAAATTCTTCAGACAAGAATACCAGAGTGGGTTGCCATTCCCTTCTCCAGGGCATCTTTCCGATCCAGGGCTCGAACCCAGGCCTCTTGCATTCAGAGATTCTTTACTGTCTGAGACATGGGGGAAACCCCATATGTTAAATCAACACTGGTGCAGAGACACCATTAACTAATGTACCAAGCAGCTGAAGGCTGCAGTCTTACACAGTCCCTGTGATGACAGTGGTATTAAAACCCAAAACATACACCGTCCAAGTTTAACCCTGGCCCATTTAATGAGTGACCTCCTATGTGGCAGAATCCAAAAGATTGGCCCAGGGTCAGTTCTGCATCAAAACTGCCTCTGTTATCAACTGAAAATCTTTTCAGATTTTAGCACTCAAATACAAAAACTACTCACTTAAGTCCTATTTTCTTTAGCAGTAAGTTCGTTAACTACAGACTGGCATGCATTTGATTCCCAATGAGGGAAAAAGGTACATTCTCCTTAAAGGTAATGCAGGGCTTTTACACAGGCCCTTCAACACCATGGCCTGGGAATGACCATTTCCCCTCCACTGAGACAGTCACCGCTTTTTATAGTGAGACAGGAGTCCCAACTGGAGTGCAGCAAATCTCTCAGGAGCGCTAGGGGTGCAGTAGCAGAACAAAGATCAAGACTCAGATCCCTAAGATGTTTATGTATGAAAAAACTGGAAATTAGACCTTGGATCCTGCCTGGCCACACTCCCTGAAAGTGAGTAGCATGGTTTCAAGTGTAATCATCTCATGAGACAGTTTTGTGAAAATCTTCAACCAGAACTGGAAAGAACTGGGTGCCTGTATCAGTACCGGTAGCTATGTTCTTCAGATATAAATTTACACTGTGAACAACAGACTCTAGAAGACCTCGAAGATTAAAACACCACCTTCCTTGACTTAGCTTCAGAAAGCACATTTATTTGGCCTTCAGCTATAGGAATATCATGAACACCAAGTATATTGTAGACAATCAACAGGGATAAGCCAGAGGAGAACTCCCTGGTGGTCTAGTGGTTAAAACTCCATGTTTCGATGGCAGGGAGCATGGGTTCAATCCCTGCTTGGGGAAGTAAGATCCCACATGCTTTGAGGTTCACCACCTCATTAAAAAAACAAACAAACCCCAAAACGGAGGGAGAGATGTGCCCTGTTAAATGTGAATTTCATTTTCTTCCCTGTGACCCAAAATTGGGAAAGTTACTATAATGAAGTTTTATGATAATGAAGCAAACAACAAAAACTCATAACCACCACAAACTATGAAAGTAGAAATATCTGACCTCCTGTTTTCATAGATTATGTGGATATTAATAGGTGTGCTATGAAAAATGCATTCTGAGACTTGAAAAGCTTGTAGATTTTCTTCTTTTAAATGCTGAAGCACCTAGATAATTTGGCAGCTGGTAATGAGATGTCTCCTGCAATATTCTGGAAGGACAGAGAGACAAGTTGTGAAGGGCAGTGATGGTGGTCAGGATGGCTGAACACCAGCAGCTGACATACGAGAGGACTCACCTATTCCTGAGAACTCCTCAGGGCCTCAAAATGGGTGGTCCTGTCTCTAAGAAGGAGGAAGAGCCAGACCCTGGTGCTTTACAGGACTCCTAACTTAATCCTCTTGCTATCACTCTCCTTCGTTTTACACATGAGGAAATGGGACCTCAGAGAGTTAAGTGATCTGAGACCGACATACTTACGTGTAACCATCACAGCGAAGGTCACCAGCAATTGCTTCCAAGTTTACGTCTGCGTCCAGTGGGGGTTTTGTACCATTCTAAGCGAGAGAGAAACATCCACCTTAGTCGAGACTTTAAAGACCACCTTAGTCAAGACTTTAAAGACCAGTATTTCCCCACATGATAGGTTCTAAACAGACAGTAACGGCTGCTTGACTGAATGAATGTAACTGACTCCCAGACTAGTGTTACAGATTTTTACAAATTTCAGTTTTGAGAAACAAGGTTAAGAAGCAGATCCCAAACTTGGGAAAGCCAAAGGCAAACAATTCATGCTGGTGAAGTATGACAAACTTGCAAGCACCACAGCCAAAAACAAAACACCAAGAACAAAACCCACACCTTCAATCTTTCCAAAGGTGAAGAATCACATTTCCTTTGCCCGATTCAATATGGCAAATACACAAGCAGTAATTAGTTTTGATGTGTATATGTTAGCTTAGTTTTAGTGTGAGGTTGGCTCGGAAGGGAGAAATAACACTGACCGTGGCCAGGAAAGAACAATCAGCAAACGGCTCTACAACAAAAGCCTAAAGCCCTCTGTGCTCAATGTCTTCTTTTCCAACCCTTTATCTAAAACTTAACCCTCACTCTGATGCCAACTCCCCTCCAGCTCATACCAAGAGATGCTAGAAAGGACAAGTATCAGAACAGTCTCAAAATTTCAACAACACTTAACATGGTACTTTGCATGCATACAGTACATATTTAATAACATTTTTAGTGACTTACACTGCAGAGGCAAATAAAACAGATTTTAGTGACAAAGTTTACGATGTTAGATGGTAGGCTTATATGTGCTTTATTATTCTGATTTATTCTGATTCATAACTTATATCTACACTGCATACTGCCTTTTCTTTGTAGTAAATATTACATGGACACAGTTTAAGAAGAAATATATATATAGGAAAACAGCAAATAAACATATGTCATTAAGCCTCAAGTGTAAATATTAGCTCAGCAGGTGCTCCCAGCAGAGGGTCAGACGACCGGCACTCGAGCCATCACCTCGCTCTAGCACAGGCTCAGCAGGTGTCCCTGCCGCTGGGCACGTTTAAGAATTTCACAAACTGTACATATGCTAGCTGCTATTATATGATAAAATGCAAATGTTCATCTATCACAGATTCAAGAAAGTTATGTTTCCCATTCAATCCACACCTGTAAAATAAACATGGGAAAGTAAACTCTCTGGGTGACCTCAGCAGACAATTTTGGTGCTTTTTTCCTTTCTCTCTCCGGTTGTATATAAAACTAGACAGACTAAGTGACCCCTACGGTTCCTTTTAATATCAATGTTTTCAATTTTGTCAGGGGGCAGAGGTGGGCAGGGATTCAAGGAGGCAGGATCTAGGTTCCCAGATGAGGGACTGGGCCCAAGTCCATGGTAGCACCAAGTTCTTACCAAGTTCTTACCACTGGGCCACCAGGGAATCCCCCCAAAAAACCCAAGATCTTATTACCAGATAAATAGAGATAATTTGGTGCTATATTTAAGAGAGGGAGGGGAAGTCTTGTTTAAATAGTGATGATGAACATGTAATAAGGATTTATTATGATGGAGAAAAATGTTTGGACTTTCCAAGCTACGTCTGCAGTGGGAAAGCCTGAGAACACTGCCATGTCGAGTCCCAGTCCACTGTAGGAGGCACGGGGTGGGACGAGAGGCTTCCTCATTAGGCCTGAGCCCTTATGAGTCTCTTTAATGTTCCTGAGAAACTATCAACCTTACCCTGACTGTCACCCAGCATATGGACGTTCCCTGCGCTGCTAGAGAATTTTACTTCAAACTATCTATTGTCCTGTTCTGATCAAAAACTCAATCATAAGAAATCAATTCATGGAGGAATACCTGAGGATACTTCTTTTATATTTCTCAATATCTAAATTCTATTCTTGGGTCAAGCTGGACTTTCACAGAGGCCCACACATCTCCGAATGCATGTCTTTGACCTTTCATCAAGTTGTTTTTAATGAGCCCGTTTTTAGTTATGTCCTCAGCTTACACCAGGACAACCACCAGCTTCAGTACTGAAAAGCTTATATTGTGTTTATTGTGTTATTATTGTGCTATTATTTGACAGGGATATTATCAAAAACATCTATCACATCTGAGTGCTTTCCTTATGACAACCTAGAGGAGAAACTTTTCTCACAACTACATACTGGGAGCAATCGCCACTTCCTATATTCAGGGAACTCTTTTAAATATTTTGAGAAAGCTCAATATATAAAGGAACACAATAAACAAATGCTTATCTAAGAGCAATATTTTAGAAAAATTAACTCCCAATATATTATCAGTTGGAAAAAAATAACAAATTGTCCTTTTTTGGGGGTGTGTGTGGTGTGGTCATGGAGAAGGCACTGGAAAAATCCCATGGATGGAGGAGCCCAGTAGGCTGCAGTCCATGGGGTCGCTAAGAGTCGGACACAACTGAGCGACTTCACTTTGACTTTTCACTTTCATGCACTGGAGAAGGAAATGGCAACCCACTCCAGTGTTCTTGCCTGGAGAATCCCAGGGACGGGGGAGCCTGGTGGGCTGCAGTCTATGGGGTCACACAGAGTCAGACACGACTGAAGTGACTTAGCAGCAGTAGCAGCAGTGGTGTGGTCAACATAAGATACCTGCAAAAGTTTCAATAGCAATATTACTTTCCAATGAGTAGAAATGTGGGCTAAGGAATCTTGGGATCATTAAAATCTAATTATTCCTAACTGAAATGTGGAAATGTTTCTGACCTTCAGTAAGAAGTAAAATGAAAGGTCAATTCTATTTACTGTCAAGTGGGAGCAATTAGGACAAGTTTAAGTGGAATATTAGTAAGCTTATAAAACCAAATATGTAAATACTATAGAGACTCATTTATTAACATGATACTTACATGTGTATGAAAATATTTAGAACTTTTTATACTGGTCTTCTTCACTACTGATTTATCACCTCTTGAAAGTGCCAAAGTGCTAGATGCTCAGTCGTGTCCGACTCTGCAACCTCATGGACTCTAAAGTCTACCAGGCTCCTCTGTCCATGGGATTTCCCAAGTACTCTTGAGTGGGTTGCCATTCCCTTCTCCTCCCAACCCAAGGGTCAAATCCAGGTCTCCTGCATTGCAGGCAAATTCCTTTACCATCTGAGCTACCAGGGAAGCCCCTCTTAATAAAACTCTAATGGAAGTCTCAATAATTTCATGACTAGAGAAAGCTGAATCAAAGGAACTGTTAGAGAAAAATAGTCTCTTAAGAATCTGACTTTTGCAACCCCATGGACTGTAACCCCAGGCTCCTCTGTCCATGGGGTTCTCCAAGCATACTGGAGTGGGTTGCCATCTCCTTCTCCAGGGGATCTTCCCAACCCAGGGAATCAACTTGGGTCTCCTGCATTGCAGGTGACCTAAGCCACCAGAGAAGTTGAAAGAGTAATCAAATTCATAGAGACAGAAAGTAGGTGGTTGCCAAGAGGTGGGGGGAGGGTGGAATGGGGAGTTTAATGGGGATAGATTTTTAGGCTGCAAAAGGAAGAGTTTTGGAGATGGACTCTTCAACTATGCTTCAATAAAATAAAAAATAAAAAGAAACACACATCTCTGTATCTTGTTGTTGAGAGAGAGTTAGTTCATCAGTAAAATGGAAATAATATTCATTTGAATATTTAAATGTTAGAGTTCAAAAAGCAGTTGCAAGGATTAAGCATATTCATATATGCAAAGTACCTAGAACAGAGTGTTTAATAAATATCACTTATCATTCTATCAGATATTTTTATCTTAGCTCATGAAAACTTAACAGTTATACTTCTAGGTGAGATGTTTTATATGTTTTAGTCTTCTGGAGCACATTTTATAAACACTGAGAATCTTGGGTCTTTCAGTAGGATTTTTATCACCATTTTAAAGATTGCATATTATTATCTCAAAGCATTTGGCAGACATCAAATAACCTTTCTGGCTTTCTGAGAAAAGGGTAAGTTTTAATAACACTTATAGGAAAGAAATGGAAATTACGAAAGAAAAAAATTCCACTTGTCCAAGGGGGTTTTTAGTGATAAGCCTCTCATTATCACATGATTGATTACCAGAATCACCAAATACAAAGTATAAAGAAACAGTATGTCATTGCTCACTGTTCTCTTAAGAAACTTAGGTTCCGAGAGATACTGAAAAGTTGCTCTGACCTACACTTTTCAGACCAAGACTAAAGAAGTTTATTCTAATCTCCCCATAATATTTCAAGTCTTAATTGGAAAAAGAGGAAAGAGTATATATAAAACCATCTGGGGACATTAAGTAAAAAGCTAGCGAACTTTGAAATACAATGGCTTACTAAACATTAAAAATGCCAATTTTCCTCACTTTTGGCTGAGTCTTTATAAAGACAACCTGTGGGCAGGAGGTCTGCCTTGTGGACTCTGCCCTGAAGTTAGAGATTCTGCTTCCGCTCCCTCTACATTGCTTCAGCTTTAGCCATCGACAAAGATGTTTAAACATTCCAGGCCTCTGGAGGGGAAAAGTGAGGTAAGGATGTGAAATGCAGTGCAAGGAGCTCTCCTCAGAGGGCAACAAAATGTGCCTGGCTGCCCAGGCCCGAGCGGGTCCCTTCCTGTGGAATGGGTCTGAGAACATGACACACTCAAAACTGCTACAAAAACAAAGTCGAAGAAAAAGTGGCCCAGAGCCCTCCTTAGCCTTTAGCATAGACAGATGTTGAGAACTGACAATTTAACAGTCTAAACCACAAGCCCACAAAAGTTCCTTTTGAAGCTGTACAGATTTTTATCAGTCTTTCGCTTTTTCTTTTCTTTCAACAGTCACAACTTTGTGCAGGGAAGCTGCCCAAAAAGCCTTTCTAGCTAATTCTAGGCCCTTCCCTTTTAACCTCAACATTTATGTTTTTGTTTAGGAAAAAATTCTCCATACCCCTCCCCCTAATATACAGCTATATGTTCATGATAGAAAAATCTGGAAATATAAAGCCACCAAGACAGAGAAAAGCAGGCCCTGACATCCAGCAAGTGGCCCATGGCATTGCTATGAGTTGACTGGGCTCACAGCTAGGCAGTGGTGCTCTTCTGTTGAACATAAACACTTTTTTTTTTTATAGAACATCAACATCAAACAAGCCCATTCCTGACCAGGATGGATCGACAGAAAAACAAGATTCCTGGATAATCACGTCTGTTGTTTTTCAGTCACTAAGTCATGTCCGACTCTTTGTCCGACTCTAAGCCATGCCAGTAGGTTCGGTGTCTGGTGAAGGCCACTTTCTGGTTCACAGACTTTCTTTTTGCTATAATATCAAACGATGAAAGCAGGGAGGGAGCTTTCTGGGGCCTTATTGTGGTGCTGTTCAGTCACTAAGTCGTGTCCAACTCTTCGCGACCCCATGGACTACAGCACAGCAGGCTCTCCTGTCTTTCACTATCCCCTGGAGTTTGCTCATTCATGTCCACTGAGTCAGTGATGCTATCCAACCATCTGATCCTCTGCTTCCATCTTCTCCTTTTGCCTTCAATCTTTCCCAGCATCATGGTCTATTCTAGTGAGTCAGTTCTCTGTATCAAGTGGCCAAAGTACTGGAGCTTCAGATTCAGCATCAGTCCTTCCAATGAATGTTCAGGGTTGATTTCTTTTAGGATTGACTAGTTTTATCTCTTTGGAGTCCAAGGGACTCTCAAGAGTCTTCTTCAGCACCACAGTTCGAAAGCATCAGCTCTTCGGTGCTCAGTCTTCTTTGTGGTCAAACTCTCACATCTATACATGATTCCTGGAAAATCATAGCTTTGACTACACAGACCTTTGTCAGCAAAGTGAGGTCTCTGCTTTTTAATATGCTGTCTAGGTTGGTCATAGCTTTTCTTCCAAGGAGCAAGTGTCTTTTAATTTCATAGCTGCAGTCACCATCTGCAGTGATTTTAGAGCCCAAGAAAATGAAATCTGTCACAGGTTCTACTTCTTCCCCTTCTATTTGCCATGAAGTAATGGGACCAGAAGCCATGATCTTAGTTTTGTGAATGTTGAGTTTCAAGTCAGCTTTTTTACTCTCTTCTTTTACCTTCATCAAGAAACTCTTTAGTTCCTCTTCATTTTCTGCCATTAGTGATATCATCTTCATTTCTGAGGTTGCTGATACTTCATCTGGTAATCTTGATTCCAGCTTATGCTTCATCCAGTCCAGCATTTCGCATTCCGCATATAAGTTAAATAAGCCAGGTGACAATATATAGCCTTGTCGTACTCCTTTCCCAATTCTGAACCAGTCTGTTGTTCCATGTCCAGTTCTAAGTGCTGCTTCTTGACGCACATACAGGTTTCTCAGGAGACGACAGGTAAGGTGGTCTGGTATTCCCATCTCTTTAAGAATTTTCCACAGTTTGTTGTGATCCACATAGTCAAAGGCTTTAGTATAGTCAATGAAGCAGAGTAGATATTTTTCTGGAATTCTCTTGCCTTCTTTATGATCCAATGGATGTTGGCAATTTGATCTCTGGTTCCTTAGCCTTTTCTAAAACCAGCTCGTACATCTGAAATTTCTCAGTTCACATATTGCTGAAGCTTAGCTTGAAGGATTTTGAGCATAACCTTATTAGCTTGTGAAACAAGTGCAACTGTGTGTAGTTTGAACATTCTTTGGCATCGCCCTTCTTTGGGACTGGAATGAAAACTGACCTTTTCCAGTCCTGTGGCCACTGCTGAGTTTTCAAAAACTGCAGACATATTGAGTGTAGCATTTTAACAGCATCGTCTTTCACGATCTGAAATAGCTCAGCTGGAATTCCATTACCTCCACTAGCTTTGTTCATAGTAATGCTTCCTCAGGCCCACCTGACTTTACACTCCTGGATGTCTGGCTCTAGGTGAGTGACCACACCATTGTGGTTATCTGGGTCATTAAGACTTTTTAAATATAGTTCTGTGTATTCTTGCCACTTTTACAAGAGAAATGCAAATCAAAACTATGAGGTATCACCTCACACCAGTCAGAATGGCCATCATCAAAGTCTACAATCAATGCTGGAGAGGGTATGAAGAAATGTGACCCTCGTGTACCACTGGTGGGAATGTAAACTGATAATAGCCACTATGCAGAACAGTGTGAGGTTTCTTAAAGCTACCAAATGACCCAGCAACCTTATTACTGGGCATATATCTGGAGAAAACCATAATTCAAAAAGACACATGCACCCCCATATTCACTGCAGCACTGTTTACACAAGCCAGGACATGGAAATGACCTAAATGTCCATCAACAGAGAAATGGATACAGAAGATGTGGACATATATACAATGGGATATTCCTCTGCCATAAAAAGGAATGAAATTGGGTCATTTGTAGAGAAATGGATGAACCTAAAAACTGCCATACAGAGTGAAGTAAGTCAGAGAAAAACAAATATTGTATATTAATGCATATATGTGGAATCTAGAAAAATGGTAAAGATGATCTTATTTGCAAAGCAAAAGTAGTAGAGAACAAATGTATGGGTGCCAAGGATGAAAGAGGGGTGGTGGGAGGAAATGGGAGACTGGGACTGACATATATGTATACACTAGGTAACATATATGTATAAAATAGGTAACTAAGGAGAACCTATTATATAGCACAGGGAACTCCAGTGCTGTGTTGACCTAAATGGGACGGAAATTCCCAAAAGAGGGGATATATGTATACATATAGCTGATTCACTTTTCTGTACAGTAGAAACACAACACTGTAAAGCAACTACAATCCAATAAAAATTAATTAAAAAATTATAAATAATAGTTCACCTTCTCCCTTGGGAGATATAGGTTGGGCAATATTTAAACCTATCTATATTTAAAATGTCAGAAACATACACAAAAATATACCATTTCCTTTACTCACTTTTGTGATAGTTTTTAAGATGGCAAGACGATCTGCTGGGGGTGGTAAACCCACAAAGAGTGTTTTGTCCAGGCGGCCTGGGCGCAGGATTGCAGGGTCAATGATATCTAGAGACAAAGGGAGGAAAAGCCTTAAATAAATAAAATAAAATCTTTTACAAAATATAATTAACATGAGAGACAGGAAGAGTGCATTTTTAAGAGAAAAAAACTGATAAATTACAGTAGTTTTAGAAATAAAAGATTCTCCTTGTCCTTAAAAAAGTGAAGTCTATCTATCCACCTCCTACCCCAAACCTGTTTTCCTTCAGGATTCTCAGACTTATATGATGACCCCTGCCTGTCCCCCAAATACCAGGCAGGTTTCTCCCTTCCCTCTAATTGGTGACACATTCTATCAATTTTATCAAGTCTGCTTCCAATTACCTCGAACCTCAGTCAAGGCCAAATGTAATGTCCCCTTAACTGGTTCTTTTCTAAATTTCCCCTCCCTGGGACCCCTTACAATGCTGCCGGAGTTATCCTCCTAAAATACATATTCAGTTCTCTCAAATCCAGCTCCACCCTGCAGAATGAAGCCTGACACTTTCACCACCATGTGTCTGACAAGCCTAAGGGTTACCTGACTCTACAGGGCAAAGGTTTGCAAACAATTGTGGTCTTAGGAAACCACTGCACTTTAAAAATGGAGTGCACTTTACTGACGATTCCTTTTTACTGATGATTCCTTTCTACTGATGATTCCACTTTACTGATGATTTCCTCTCTCTCTTGTCTTTCCCTAAATCCCCTTATCCTAGGCAGCCACTGATCCGTTTTGTCACGATGGATTAGTTTGCATTTTCTTGAATTTTATGTAAGTGGAATCATACAGTATATACTGTCTGCTTTCTTTTACTCAACATAATTATTTCGAGATTCACCTAAGTTGTCATATGTATCAGTATTTAACTTTTTTATTGCTGAGTGGCATTCCATTGTGTGGCTATATCACATTTGTTTTTTAATTCTTCTGTTGACAAACATTTGGTTCATTTCCAGTTTTGGACTACTATAAACAGAGATGCTGTGACCACTCAAGTACTAGTCTTTGTATATGCTTTTGTTTCTCTCAGTAAATACCTGTGTATGGGATGCAAAGCAGTATGGCAATAACACACTGCAGGTGTACATTTAACTTTTAAAAATCAACAAGCTGCTTTCCAAACAAGCTGTACCATCTTCCATTGCCAACAGTAATACATTCATATACTCTGTATCCTTGTCAGTTCTTAGTACAGTTAATCTTTTGTTGTTGTTGCATTACGATTTAATCTAATTGTACAAAACCTTGAAATTACAACTCCTCTCCATTTCTAAGTGGAAGGATATATGTGCCTCCATATTCAATTCTGCAGTTACCTCTGAGTCATAAAGTGCGTTTTACATCATGATGGATCAATGAAGAATTCCCACGTAGTATCTCAAATTACATAAAATGGAAGCAATTTTTAAAGCTTTGTGGGAAGTTTTCGTACTAATGATAAAAGTTTTTCTTTTTTTAGGGAAACTGAATTATAATGTATCATGTAACTGTATTTTAAAATGTTGGTCACTGAGTATCATGACCTTTGAACTGGTTTCTGCTCCTAAAAGTATACCATCACTAAGGTAAGACAACCAAAGTCTTCCTTCAATTCAAAACCCTCAATTGTGTTTCTTTACAAAATAAGATTTGTGTAACCAACTGCCTTCTATGGGACAAGAACTATGGTAATAGTGGATTCAACTATTACACAATTATGTTAACATTTTTTTTTTTAAACTTTACATAATTGTATTAGTTTTGCCAAATATCAAAATGAATCCGCCACAGGTATACATGTGTTCCCCATCCTGAACCCTCCTCCCTCCTCCCTCCCCATACCATCCCTCTGGGTCGTCCCAGTGCACCAGCCCCAAGCATCCAGTATCGTGCATCGAACCTGGACTGGCAACTCGTTTCATACATGATATTTTACATGTTTCAATGCCATTCTCCCAAATCTTCCCACCCTCTCCCTCTCCCACAGAGTCCATAAGACTGTTCTATACATCAGTGTCTCTTTTGCTGTCTCGTACACAGGGTTATTGTTACCATCTTTCTAAATTCCATATATATGCGTTAGTATACTGTATTGGTGTTTTTCTTTCTGGCTTACTTCACTCTGTATAATAGGCTCCAGTTTCATCCACATCATTAGAACTGATTCAAATGTATTCTTTTTAATGGCTGAGTAATACTCCATTGTGTATATGTACCATAGCTTTCTTATCCATTCATCTGCTGATGGACATCTAGGTTGCTTCCATGTCCTGGCTATTATAAACAGTGCTGCGATGAACACTTGGGTACACGTGTCTCTTTCCCTTCTGGTTTCCTCAGTGTGTATGCCCAGCAGTGGGATTGCTGGATCATAAGGCAGTTCTATTTCCAGTTTTTTAAGGAATCTCCACACTGTTCTCCATAGTGGCTGTACTAGTTTGCATTCCCACCAACAGTGTAAGAGGGCTCCCTTTGCTCCACACCCTCTCCAGCATTTATTACTTGTAGACTTTTGGATTGCAGCCATTCTGACTGGTGTGAAATGGTACCTCATAGTGGTTTTGATTTGCGTTTCTCTGATAATGAGTGATGTTGAGCATCTTTTCATGTGTTTGTTAGCCATCTGTATGTCTTCTTTGGAGAAATGTCTATTTAGTTCTTTGGCCCATTTTTTGATTGGGTCATTTATTTTTCTGGAGTTGAGCTGTAGGAGTTGCTTGTATATTTTTGAGATTAGTTGTTTGTCAGTTGCTTCATTTGCTATTATTTTCTCCCATTCTGAAGGCTGTCTTTTCACCTTGCTAATAGTTTCCTTTGACGTGCAGAAGCTTTTAAGGTTAATTAGGTCCCATTTATTTATTTTTGCTTTTATTTCCAATATTCTGGGAGGTGGGTCAGAGAGGATCCTGCTGTGATGTATGCCAGAGAGTGTTTTGCCTATGTTCTCCTCTAGGAGTTTTATAGTTTCTGGTCTTACGTTTAGATCTTTAATCCATTTTGAGTTTATTTTTGTGTATGGTGTTAGAAAGTGTTCTAGTTTCATTCTTTTACAAGTGGTTGACCAGATTTCCCAGCACCACTTGTTAAAGAGATTGTCTTTAATCCATTGTATATTCTTGCCTCCTTTGTCAAAGATAAGGTGTCCATATGTGCGTGGATTTATCTCTGGGCTTTCTATTTTGTTCCCTTGAACAAGACAAGGGTGCCCACTTTCACCATTACTATTCACCATAGTTTTGGAAGTTTTGGCCACAGCAATCAGAGCAGAAAAAGAAATAAAAGGAATCCAAATTGGAAAAGAAGAAGTAAAACTCTCACTATTTGCAGATGACATGATCCTCTACATAGAAAACCCTAAAGACTCCACCAGAAAATTAGTAGAACTAATCAATGACTATAGTAAAGTTGCAGGATATAAAATCAACACACAGAAATCCCTTCCATTCCTATACACTAATAATGAGAAAACAGAAAGAGAAATTAAGGAAACAATTCCATTCACCATTGCAACGGAAAGAATAAAATACTTAGGAATATATCTACCTAAAGAAACTAAAGACCTATATATAGAAAACTATAAAACACTGGTGAAAGAAATCAAAGAGGACACTAATAGATGGAGAAATATACCATGTTCATGGATTGGAAGAATCAATATAGTGAAAATGAGTATACTACCCAAAGCAATTTATAGATTCAATGCAATCCCTATCAAGCTACCAACGGTATTCTTCACAGAGCTGGAACAAATAATTTCACAATTTGTATGGAAATACAAAAACCTCGAATAGCCAAAGCGATCTTGAGAAAGAAGAATGGAACTGGAGGAATCAACCTACCTGACTTTAGGCTCTACTACAAAGCCACAGTTATCAAGACAGTATGGTACTGGCACAAAGACAGAAATATAGATCAATGGAACAAAATAGAAAGCCCAGAGATAAATCCACGCCATATGGACACCTTATCTTTAACATTTTTTTTAAAAGCACTTTACAAGAAAATACGTTAGTATGGCTTCCAATAAGAGTGTTATACCAAGACGTGATACCAAGCTCAGATTATTTTAGTTCTTTAAGGAAAAAACAGGCTTTCAGGTTAAAACAACAATTTGTAACCAAAACTTTAATCCCAAGAATTCTCACAAAACATATTACAAATGACAGTATGGAAAAAATTCTTGCACAGTATCTCAAAGTTCAGCTCTACAATGTACCCTTAAACTGGAGGCCACAGTTATCTTGAATAGTCTCAAATTTCCAAATAAAGAATGTTACAAAGAGCTATGTATTCATATACATAACTCAGTGAAACTATGAACCAACTTATTTTAACTCACTGAAACTATGAACCATGCCGTGTAAGGCCACCCAAGACAGATGCATCATGGTGAAAAATTCTGACAAAACATGGTGGTCCACTGGAGGCGGCATGGCAAACCACTCCAGTATTCTTGCCTTTAGAACCCCATGAACAGTATGAAAAGGCAAAAAGACATGACACTGAAAGATGAACTCCCCAGATCGGTAGGTGCCCAATATGCTACTTGAGAAGAGTGGAGAAATAACACCAGAAAGAATGAAGAGACAGAGCCAAAGTGAAAACAACACCCAACTGTGGATGTGACTGGTGATGGAAGTAAAGTCCAGTGCTGTAAAGAACAACATTAACATTGCACAGGAACCTAGAATGTTAGGTTAGGTCCATGAATCAAGACAAACTTATTCAAACAGGAGATGCAAAGAGTGAATATCAACATTTTAGGAATCAGGCAACTAAAATGGTTGGGAATGGGCGAATTTAACTCAGATGACCATTATATCTACTACTGTGGGCAAGAATCCCTTAGAAGAAATGGAGTAGCCATCAGAGTCAATAAGAGTCCAAAATGCAGTACTTGGGTGAAATTTCAAAAATGACAGAATCATCTCTGCTCATTTCCAAGGCAAACCATTCAATATCACAGTAATTCAAGTCTATGCCCCAACCAGTAATGCTGAAGAAGCTGAAACTGAACGGTTCCATGAAGACTTACAAGATCTTCTAGAACTAACACCCTAAAAGATGTCCTTTTCATTATGGGGGACTGGAATGCAAAAGTAGGAAGTCATGAGATACTGTTGAAGTGAAGTAAAGTTGCTCAGTCATGTCCAACTCTTTGCAACCCCATGGACTGTAACTTACCAGGCTCTTCCATCCATGGCATTTTCCAGGCAAGAATACTGGAGTGGGTTGCCATTTCCTTTTCCAGGGAATCTTCCTGACTCAAGGATTAAACCCAGGTCTCCTGCATTGCAGGCAAATGCTTTAACCCTGTGAGCCACCAGGGAAGCCCACCACCAGGGAATCACATACAGACCTTCTGACCCAAAGCAAAGGTAAACTATCTATCTTGAAATTTCTAGGATTCCACACCAACTGGAAAACCTCTTGTCCAGTGCGAACACCAACGGCAGAACTCTCAAACCTCTGATCTAGATGCCCACATACTGTTCTCCCATCTAGCCCTGCATCTCAGGGATCTTCCAATTCAACAAAAGCAAAGCTGGGAGGGTTTCTAGCAACCCACATTCTTTGGAGTGGTCCAAAATAGCCTAAAGGTCATTCCAATTCAGCCGTCATCATAGTTTCCAACATTACCTACATAACTTTACAGTCTAATGGACAGGAATCACAATGCACTTCTAAATCTTGGGTTAGAAATATCGAGGCTCAAATCCATACACCTTCAGCTGGGTCTTCCTGGTCCCCTCCCGCCTGGCACCCACGTGTGCTCTCGCAGACTTGGCGTCCATGAAATGCCCTATAATTAGTCTCTTTCATTTTAGTCATTCTAAGGTTCGCAGTGATATCTCACTGCAGCTTTAATCTGCATTTCCTTGATGACTAATGACATTGAGCACCTTTTCATCTGTCACCTATACTTTCTATGATGAGGTGTCTGTACAATTCTTTTGCCTATTTTTAATACCTTTTGCTGCTGTTGAGTTTTTAGTTATGTTGTTGAGTTCATGAAATATCCTTTATCAAATAACATACTTTGCAAATTTTCTCTCAGTCTTTGGTCTTTTTATTCTCTTAGTGGCATCCTTTGAAGAGCAGTTCAATTAAACCACTTGCCCTAAAGACTGCACTTTTGGTATCACATCTATGAAATCTTTTGCTTGATCCAAGGTAGAAAAAATTTTACCCTATATTTTCTTCTAGCAGTCTCGTAGCTTTGGATTTTCATTGGTCTTTGATCATTTGAGTTCATTTTTACACGTCATAAAAGGTATGGATTAAAGTTCACTCTTCTTGCATATGGATATTCAATTGTTCCATCACTACTGAAAAGGTCATCCTTTTCCCACCGGTGCCTTTGTGCTTTATTAAAAAAAAATAGTCAATTGTCCACATATTTGTAGAAACATTGTTTTGATGCTATAATCCAATGATCTATATGTCTATGTCTATACCAATACCATGCTGTGAAAACATCTTTTATTTTAAACATAAAAATGCAGATCTTTTTTAAATTTTTACTTATTTAGTTTTATTTATCTGGCTGCACCAGGTCTTAGTTATGGCATGTAAACTCTTAGTTGAGGCACGTGGGTTCTAGTTCCCTGACCAGGGCCTGAACCTGCGCCTCATGCACTGGGAGCACAGTCTTAACCTATGGACCACCAGGGAAGTCCACAAATGTAGATCTTAAAGCCAGATCAGCATGTCTCAAAATAAAGCTTGATATAAACAATCCCTATTGTATTTAGAAAGGATTCTTAGTTTAGGACTTTAATAATAATTTAAACTCTCTTACTGACAAACATCACATTTAGTATCTTATAGTTTATTATTTTCGTAAATTATTTACTTACTTTATTTACAGTAAAAAGCATCCTGAGTAGTTTACATGCCATAAAGGGTGCGTGCCAGGTTTGGGGGGGGGGGGTTAGATGATTTAAACAATGTTCCAACAAAAGCTCTTATAAATTTTCATGTATTACATCATTTCTCAAAGAAAAGCTGGTTCATACTCAACAATTCTGTTTCACTACAGGCATCTTAATGATGACTGAGATTCGGATCTTTCTCCATCAGTTCCCACCTTGGTTAAGGCCAACAGATCCTTCCAGCTTTTCAGGCCTGAAATTTGGGAGTCATACTGGATTCCATTCTTCCACATCTATATTCAACCCATTAGCAAATCCTGTCAACTCTATCATACAACATATTCAGATTCTTTCTACCCCCAGATATTACCTGATTCAAACTATCATCTTTTACTTGGATTATTTTTACAGCTTCCTAAATGGTTCCTTACCTAATTGTGTCTTTAAGTTGAAGACTCAAGATAACAATTCTTACCCTCTTCGTTTTCTAACAGAACAATTCTTATCTTTGCGATGAAAAAGTCATCAACAATTCTAAAGATTTAAGGACAAAATCCATTTGCTTACAAATCAGACAGATGCATAACAGGAGAAACTCTTCCTCAGCTATTGATCAAAAAGCAACTGCTATCCCATACAGTTCAGTTCAGTTCAGTCGCTCAGTCATGTCCGACTCTTTGCGACCCCATGAATCGCAGCACGCCAGGCCTCCCTCTCCATCACCAACTCCCCGAGTTCACTCAGACTCACGTCCATCGAGTCAGTGATGCCATCCAGCCATCTCATCCTCTGTCGTCCCCTTCTCCTCCTGCCCCCAATCCCTCCCAGCATCAGAGTCTTTTCCAATGACTCAACTCTTCGCATGAGGTGGCCAAAGTACTGGAGTTTCAGCTTTAGCATCATTCCTTCCAAAGAAATCCCAGAGCTGATCTCCTTCAGAATGGACTGGTTGGATCTCCTTGTAGTCCAAAGGACTCTCAAGAGTCTTCTCCAACACCACAGTTCAAAAGCATTAATTCTTTGGCGCTCAGCTTTCTTCACAGTCCAACTCTCACATCCATATGTGACCACTGGAAAAACCATAGCCTTGACTAGATGGACCTTTGTTGGCAAAGTAATGTCTGTGCTTTTGAATATGCTATCTAGGTTGGTCATAACTTTTCTTCCAAGGAGTAAGCGTCTTTTAATTTCATGGCCGCAGTCACCATCTGCAGTGATTTTGGAGCCCCGAAAAATAAAGTCTGACACTGTTTCCACTGTTTCCCCATCTATTTCCCATGAAGTGATGGGACCAGATGCCATGATCTTCGTTTTCTGAATTGTTGAGCTTTAAGCCAACTTTTTTACTCTCCACTTTCACTTTCATCAAGAGGCTTTTTAGCCATCCTATTAAGTACTAAAAAAAAAAAGCTAAAATTTTAGAGCTAACAGTAGCAATTTTCAACTTACAGAAAATAATGTGTTACCAATGGACCTTCAATTTTCAACAATGCTGCCAAGACAATTCTATGGGAAAAAGATTAGTCTTTGCAACAAAGAATCCTGAGACACATGAATAGCCTGCAAAAGGATGAACACCTTTCTCACAACAGACAAAAATTAACTCAAAATGGATCAAAGACCTAAATGTGAGCACTAAAAGTATAAACCTCTTAAGAGAAAACATAGGAGTTAATCTCTGTGACCTCAGGATAGGCAATGATTGCTTAGGTATGCTAATAGCAAAAGAAACTGATATACAAATAAAATAGAAACCTACTTACTCCTCTCCAAGTGCTCTCCATTTCAGCAAGTAGCAAACTTTTTACCTAGCTTTTAGGTAAAAAAAACTAATAGTAATCTTTGTTTATTCTCTGTCTCACATCCACATCTAATTACAGTACTTTCTATTGGTTTTACCTTCAAAATATATCCCAAAGTGGGATCAGCTCCCACTGATCACTTCTTAATTCTCCCACCAAGCTCATACCAATTCTCCCCTGGACCATGGATCTTCTAACTCAAGATGATCCTCTATGTTAAGAACTCCTTTGGGACTACAGTGAAATTTATGGACTCCTTGTCAAAAACGTGCTTTAATGCATAAGGCAAAATACATAGGATTACAAAGAAATCAATGGTATTAAAAGTTATCAAACTGTTAGGAAAACAAAATTTTGAATAATAATACATATGAAGTGAAGTCACTCAGTTGTGTCTGACTCTTTGCAACCCTGTGGACGGTAGCCTAACAAGCTCCTCCGTCCATAGGATTTTCTAGGCAAGAGTACTGGAGTGGGTTGCCATTTCCTTCTCTAAGGGATCTTCCCAATCCAGGGACCGAACCCAGGTCTCCCACATTGTAGGCAGATGCTTTACTGTCTGAGCCACCAGGGAAGTCTCTAATAATACATGTACTTCCTTATTAATATCTTAAACAGCAAGTCTGATTAAACTAATTGTGGAGAAATAGGAAAAGGAGTTGTATATATACAAATATATTGTATATTGTATAATATGACAATATTGTATATTGTCACCCTGTTTATTTAACTTCTATGCAGAGTACATCATGAGAAATGCTGGACTGGAAGAAATACAAGCTGGAATCAAGATTGCCGGGAGAAAGAGCAATAACCTCCGATATGCAGATGACACCACCCTTATGGCAGAAAGTGAAGAGGAACTCAAAAGCCTCTTGATGAAAGTGAAAGTGGAGAGTGAAAAAGTTGGCTTAAAGCTCAACATTCAGAAAACGAAGATCATGGCATCTGGTCCCATCACTTCATGGGAAACAGATGGGGAAACAGTGGAAACAGTGTCAGACTTTATTTTTCCAGGCTCCAAAATCACTGCAGATGGTGACTGCAGCCATGAAATTAAAAGACGCTTACTCCTTGGAGGGAAAGTTATGACCAACCTAGATAGCATATTGAGAAGCAGAGACATTACTTTGCCAACAAAGGTCCGTCTAGTCAAGGCTATGGTTTTTCCAGTGGTCATGTATGGATGTGAGAGTTGGACTGTGAAGAAGGCTGAGTGCCGAAGAATTGATGCTTTTGAACTGTGGTGTTGGAGAAGACTCTTGAGAGTCCTTTGGACTACAAGGAGATCCAACCAGTCCATTCTGAAGGAGATCAGCCCTGGGATTTCTTTGGAAGGAATGATGCTAAAGCTGAAACTCCAGTACTTTGGCCACCTCATGCAAAGAGTTGACTCATTGGAAAAGACTCTGATGCTGGGAGGGATTGGGGGCAGGAGGAGAAGGGGACGACAGAGGATGAGATGGCTGGATGGCATTACCGACTCGGTGGACAATGTTTGGGTGAACTCGGGGAGTTGGTGATGGACAGGGAGGCCTGGCATGCTGCGATTCATGGGGTCGCAAAGAGTCGGACACGACTGAGCGACTGAACTGAACTGAACTTCCATATAAACTTTAGAATATAAACTTTTGCCCTTCAATATCAACTTTAGAAACAAATGTTCTTTAAAAAAACTTGCTAGGATTGCTTTGAATCTATAGACCAAACTGGGAAGACCGATATCTTGACAGCACCGAGTCTTCCTATCAGACACAACATCTCGAGATATCTATTTATTCAGATCTTTGATTTTTTTCCATCAGAGTTTCATAGTTTGCTTCATACAGATCTTGTACATATTTTATTAATTTATACCTAAGTCCCTGTTTTTCTTTCTTTTTGGTGCTGATGTAAATGGTATTGTATTTTCAATTTCAAACTCCAATTGTTCATTGCTAGCACTGATCAACTTATTGTTGAAAAAGGTGTAAAAGTGACTCAGTGGAGGAAGGAGTCTTCAACGAATGATGGTGGAACAACTGGATACCACAGGGGGAAAAAAAAACCTTTGACCAAAACTTTGTGACTCACTTAAGTTACCTAAAAACAGATCACAGGTTTAAGTGTGAAACATAACCATAACACTTTGAAAGAAAACACAGGAGACAATCTTTGTGACATAGTTTTGAAAAACAGATTTTAGACATGGTCCTCAGAAAGTAATGTATAAAAGGAAATAAGATGATGAAAAGACAAGCTACAGACTGGGACAAAGATGCAAAAAAACTGAATCTCTCTCAGCATTACTGACAGAAATCACAGTCACTCAAGAAGAGTCTGATAACCTCTTTAAAAATGAACATATATTTATCATATGACCCAGCAACCATGCTCCTGGGCATCTATTTCAAAGAAACAAATTATGTCCACACAAGAACCTATATGTAGGTGTTCAGGGCAGCTTTATATGAAGCACTCAAAAACTGGAAATGAACATAATGCCCCCAAGAAGAGAATGGTTAAGCAAACTAGGACCTACCTCCACACCACAGAACATTACTCAGTACTGAAAAGGAACAGCCTATTGATACATACAAGAATTTCAATCAGTCTCATATTTTGCCACCTAATGTGAAGAGTTGACTCATTGGAAAAGAATTCTAATGCTGGGAAAGATCGAAGGCAGGAAGAAAAGAGGAACACAGAAGATGAGATGGTTGGATGGCATCACCGACTCAATGGACATGAGTTTGAGCAAACTCTGGGAGATGGTGAAGGATAGGGAGGCCTGGTGTGCTGCAGTCCACTGGGTTGCAAAGAGTCAGACACGACTTAGCAACTGAACAACACGGGCATTAGAATAGGTGAATAAAGCCAACCTAAAGGTCACATTTTGTATGATAACTTTCATACAAAATTCTTAAAAGTGATACAGTTATAGAGATGGAGAACAGACTAGCAGTTGCCCTGAGTTAGAGATGGGGGGAGAGAGGTGGTTATTTCCATAAAGGGACAGCAGGAAGGAGGTCTGTGGGTGATGGAACAGTTCTTGTGTTGACTGCAATGGGATTACATGAATCCACACATGTGCTAAAACAGCACAGAAATAGACAAAATTACACAAATGTCTATTTCCTGGTTTTGATTTTGTACCATAGTTATGTAAAATGTAACAACTGGGTAAATGGAACATCTGTGCATTATTTTTTATGATTTCCTGTGAGTTTATAAATGTTTCAAAATACAAAGTTATTAATAAAAAAAGTCATATATTTTATAAAAAGAAAACTAGATCACATCATTCCCATTCAAAAAATCTTCATGGCAGAATAAAACCCACACCCCATACTGTGGCCTAAAAGACCCCTTGCTCCTCTCCATTACTGACTCCCCCCTGCCCCCCGCAGGTCTTTTCACTTGAGACACACTGGCCGTGCTGGTTCTCCAAACCTGTTCTCACCTCAGGGCCTTTACACTTATTGTTGCCTACCTGGAATGCCTTCTCTCAGATTATTGTATAGCTCAATTCTTCACATTATTTGGTTTCCTGCTCATATGTCACTTCTTCTGAAGAAGGCTTCCTGGACCATGATATCTAAGTTAGCATTCCTTTCCCCAAAATAGACATTCTCCATCCTCTTACCCTGTTTTATTGGACTGCCTATTACTTATTCCCTGTTCAGCCCCAAATCAGAACATATGCAGGCAAATAAGTTTTCTGAATTGCTAACCTTTGAATTCCCAAAGCTCAGTAGGACCAGGCATATAATAAAAATTCTGTAAAAATGAGTGAAAAAGTAAATCTTCTGAGATTAAAGAAAACTATACTGATATAACTGATCCATATACAACACCAAACCGTAAGGCTGATGTATAACTTGCACCATAATAAAATGAATATGATGAGAGAAAAATTTACATAACAAGGATTAAAGATAACTACATGTTTTTACATTCCGAATTCTCTCCCTTTGAATCTGGCTCTTCCTGTCACTGTCCTGACAAAGAGAGTTTGTCTAATCTGGGCCTTACCTTCAAGAGGAATGGCAACTTCTGCCTTTATCTCTTGGAATCCAGCTGTTGTCTAAGAAGGGTGAGTACTCAGAGAGCCATGCTAACAGAAGTCAAGCCACATGGCGAGGCTTTGGAAGAGGACAACTGCAGAGGGAGAGGGGAGGCATAATGCCAAGGAGCACCAAGGCACCAGACACGTGAGCAGAGAAGTCACCTCGGAAGGGATTCTCTGGCCCAGCCATGCCTGCTGGTGGCATGTGGATCACAGATGAACCACCTGGACAAGCCCTCCCTGAATTCCTGACCTACAAAATGAGAACAAGGCAAAAATGGTGATTTTAAGACACTAAGTATGGTAGCAGTTTGTCACGCAGCAATAGCTGACCAGTACATCAGGCAGGAGCGGATTTCTTAAGGCTAACCAGGAAAGAAGTTATAAACAACCAAACAGAATGTCACAGGATAGAATAAAATGGGACAGAACTGCCAAACAAGCATCAATACAAGCAGAGAGACCCAGAACATCTGTTTTTAAATTTATGTGGCTCTTCAATGTAATCGGGAGGAAGTGATGGGTGAGGTACAGTAGAGAGGAAGACAATACTCAAGGATGCTGGAAAGAACAAAACACAGGGGCCATATGATGATTCAGCCTCCATTCACTGGCTAAGCTCAATAGACGACTACACTCAGTTGTCCGCTTTTACAACTAAGGAGAATCTGGAGAAGGAGTTAAAAGGTGAATAAAGGGATCAGAGGAGGTGAATAAAGAGATCAGAGGAGGTGAAAAAAAAAAAGTGGAAAGACAATGTACCTGAATCCTTTTGAAGGAAAGGATTTTAAGTAAAATTTAAGTAATGCTGAAGGATTCACTATTTTCTAATCTACAGAGATTAAACTAAAAGATAAGATGTCTACAATAAACATGAATGAAAGACGTTGAGTGCAGTTAAAGACAGAATAGGTTATGGCAGACCCAATACTGTCTTCTCGAAATCTGCTAGAAAAGATCTGCAGCTGCTTGGAAAGGCAGGATGTGATGCTATCCAAATTTGAGACCTTCAAGGTTTCTTCTAGCATGACTCTGATTTTATGACCCAACGACTGTTCCTACTGCCAATACCTAAAGTGTGTATGACAATGATAATAATTACTTAACAGCTACTTGCCACACACTACAATATATACATTACCAACATCACTTAAGCTTTGTTGACAATACTGCCTATTAGGTATTATCATCCTCATTTTATAGATGAATAAGTACTGGTTAGCAAGATGAAGTTGGAGAAGGAAATGGCAACCCACTCCACTGTTCTTGCCTGGAGAATCCCAGGGACAGGGGAGCCTGGTGGGCTGCCGTCTATGGGGTCTCACAGAGTCGGACACGACTGAAGTGACTAAGCAGCAGCAGCAGCAATATGAAGTAATATATGCTCAGGATTAATGTGGTACAGTAAAGAATAAGTACAGTGGTCGTTACCTCTGGCTCTTGGCTAGAGTTTTCTGTGCAACAGGAGTGTCTCTGTTATGCTCAAGAGATGACTCAAGGTTGGCCCCAATATAACTTCAGGATGGGGCTGGTTATCAGAATAACTAACCATCTGATTAGAGGGCTGGAACTTGTAGCCAGACATCTGGGGAGGCAGGGGGATTGAGTTCAAACACATGGCTGATGAGTAATCAATAAAAACTCTGGACATCAAACTTGAGGGAGATTCCTGGTTGATGAACACGCTGATGGGACAGGAGGGTGACGTGTCCTGACTCCGTGGAGAAAGGGCCTGGAAACCGTACCACCTCTGAGATCTAGCCCCAAGTGTACCCTTTATAACAAACTGGAAATGTAGGTATAGTGCTTTTCTTCATTTTGTTAGTCCTTCTGGCAAGTTATTGAACGTGAGGGCAGTTATGGGAATCCCCAAGCCTGTGTAGCAAGTTGGTCAGAAGCGCAGGTGTCCTGGAGACACCCCGTGCAGCTGGCATCTGACGGAGGGCAGTCGCCAAGACGACTCACCCCTTAACTTGCAGGTTCTGGCACTAACTCTTAAGTGGTTAGTGTCGGAACTGAATTATAACCTACTCAGTTGGTACAGACTAATTACGGTTGAAAGAGAAGAGTTGGTAAGATGTGAAGTGCTACAGCCAGGACTCACACCCAGTACTGCTGAACTCAAAGGAAATATCTCTGATTCAAAGATAAGAGTCTAATTCAAAGGTGTTAAACCATAACACCTTTCAATTTTTCTTTTTAAAATGAAATGGTATACAATTCATGAAGATTTTAGTATCTGTACTAACTTACGAGAAACGAAAAATTATATCAGCTTAGAAAACTGAAAAATCCATTTAAGCAATTAAAGTCCCATGTCACTGCTGGCAGACATAGTTAGAAACCTCAATGCAGGGCAGCTATGAGAGTCGCTCATACGGATGGTGAAGTATCAAACAATATGAAAACAATTTAGGACCCAAAGTATAAGCCACCTTCATTCATTATTTCTAAAGTTTTGAGGCTTTTTCTAAGCCTTTCCCAGAGGACTTAAGCTTTTTAACAATTTAAAAAATGAGTTAAGTGCAGGTATATGGATAAGCTTCTACGATAAAACCTTAAACACCCACCTTCAACCTTCAGATACAGTGAAAAAGAGTCTGGTTCCTGTGTCCTATAAGCTTGAGAGGAACCACAGGATATAAATCCTGATAATACTTCACGGTCAAAGTGTATGTTACAAGTGTTCTTGGCCAACAAGACAACTTGCTGTCCACCAACAAAGAAAAAAAGTCTTACAGAATCCAGGCCATACCACCAAACACACACACACACACACACACACACACACACACACACACACACACACATCCATCCATTAAAAAAAATTATAGGTGACTTAAATGCTTTCTAAAGTTTTATTCCAACTTATGAACCAAAAAGGGATTCCCCAAACTTAATCTTTCTTTACTAGGATGTATGTAAATTATACTGTTTGTAAATGCTGGAAGTCTTTAGACTTAGCTGTTTTATAATCTTCTTTCTTACCTGGTCTGTTAGTGGCTGCCATAATAAAAACTTGCTGACGTGTTTCCAGACCATCCATCTCTGTAAGCAGCTGATTCACCACTCGGACACTTGCCCCTGTCTAAAACAAATATAGCTCCATCAGTTCCTAATAAAAAGAACACACTGCTACTTTTTTTTCATACAAAATATTGTAATTGCTAACTTGAATGAAAGTTTCTGTCAAAAGATATAATATCATTTCCAAAGAAGTCACTGTATCTGATCACTGTGCAAAACATGTTCTTGTCAGAGTGCTTCCCCCGCAATCCTGCTACTATCCACAATTCAGATGAGGAAACCAAGGCTGAGAGAGGCTCTTTGTCCAAGGTCTCAAAGCTAGATAAAGATAGAAATGAAATTCAGTCTCAGGCTCAGCTAGTCCCAAAGTCTTACGCTTCTGAGTCAGTTGAAGAAGCAACAGCTGAGAATTCAAAATCCTGTGATAAACCATAATGGAAAAGAATATGAAAAGAAATGTACATGTGTATAACTGAATCAATTTGCTTTAATACAATTAATATTATATATATTAATTGCATTAATATTAAATATTAATATAACAAATAACATAAATATTAATGCACTAAATATTGATATTAGTATAATTAATACCATCAGCTTTAATACAAATTAATACAACACTGTAAATCAATTATACATCAATAAAATAAATTTTTAAAAAAGATCTAACAGCTACAGTGAATTTCCCTTTGGGCAAATCTAGACTCAGCTCTTTTTTTTAAGGTATTTAAAGATTTTTTTGATGTGGACCATCTTTAAAGTTTTTATTGACTTTATTACAATATTTTTTCTGTTTTAGGTTTTGGTTTCTTGGCTACAAGGCATGTGGGAGCTTAGATCCCTGACCAAGGATGAAGCATGCACCCCTTGTATTGGTATGTGAAGTTTTAACCACTGGACTGCCAGGGAAGTCCCAAGACTCAGTGTTTGGATGCCAGATCAGACTCCCCAGGACACTGGATATCCAGAGCTATCGATAAGCTGGGACACTGAGGCCTTTTCTCTTTTCCGTGAAGCATGTAATACAAAGCTCAGGGCAACATCCAAGAGAAAGGTTATGTATTTTTTTATACTATGCTTCACTACTCTTCCAACTCTTTATAACAGTATTCCTGAGAACTATTTCTGAGCACTCATTTTACTGAAATTTCTAAGAACAGTGACTCACAGTAGTAATGCAAGTGGTATTTAATGCAGATCAATTTATATCTTCCCCAGATAGAAACGGTGCTGAGTCTTAAAGCATATTATCTGACCCTACTTAGAGCACATGATGTCTTTAATTATATTTTCTACTGTTTCAGGAACCCTGAAAAGAATAATCGGATTACAAGGTAAGCTATCCAGAACTAACATTCCATTCCCAACAACACACTTTTGTCAAACAGGTATGACAAACCAAAATAATACACAGGAAAACAAAATGAATACAGAGACTAATAAAAATAAAACTGTTATCCTTAGGCCGTTTTCAAATTACTAGCTTTCTTCACTTAAACAGTCTCAGCGTTCTCAAGGAATGACTTTATAAAACAACTATTTGAACTCTACATAATTTTACAAGAAGTTAAAAAAGGTTTGGTGCTTCAAAAAAATCTATAATCACTAAACTATGATACCTACCTCCCGGGCTGATCTTCGAGGGCATAAGGCATCTACTTCATCAAAGAATATCACACAGGGTGCTGAGTTCTTGGCTCGTTGAAAGACCTGTCGCACAGCACGCTCACTCTCACCAACATACTGACCATACACAGAATGGAAATAAAATGTAGAAACAATTCAACTTTGGAGTTTGGGCCAAATTACAGTAACACTAGTTTTAAATGACATGTATATATCAGAGTTCAAAAAGCATTAGGTCAAACCACAGACAACAGCTGACATTTAACCATTTTGACCTATAAAAATAGTTTTATTTGGTTCAACTTCATAAAATTAAGTCTTATTTAAACTTATTATAAATTTCCTCATTTATAAAATGAAGACTAAATAGAATATAAGGTCTCTTCTAGGTCAAGAAAAATTCCACAATTCTATGGCATTTTAGAACTGATCAAAGCTTTATGCATATAAAACACCCAGCATATATTTTCATTAATTCAACAGTATTTTAAATGCGAAGAGGACAACTTACTGTCCTACTGTTGTTTCTATATAGGTCATCTTGCTAAAGGAAGAACTCATGATCATAATATAGCATCAGAGGAGGCAAATCAAGCCAGCTAGATATCTACCAGGTTTCATAAATGCATACTGTATGGTAAAATCAAAATACAAAGCAATTCACAGGCAGCTATAACATTAGAACTAACTCAAATAAAAAGTTATATGTAAAATAGTTTCACTTTTAGCCAGGCACAAAAAATTATTTGTGTAAAATTTCAACCTAGCTAACTAAGAAAAGCTTTTTTCTAATACTGCTAAATAAGACAGAATCTGAAAACATCTTTACAATGCCAATTATACCTAAAGTATCTTTTCTATTACTGTATGACTACATGGCCATATGAAAGTAATTAAGGCACAGAAGACATCAGAGATGACACGACTAAAGCACTTCTGTTTTCTATCTGAGGAGATCTTCTTTTCTTCAGATCTGTCCTATAGCTTTCACTGTGCTTTGCCTTACTCTGCTTCTCTCACAGGACCTGCTTTTCCAACCTACCTCAACACAGTTCTTGCAGTCTAAAGGATCATTGATCTTTCTTCCCATCGCTCTCTCATCTCTTATAGCACCTCCTACTGTTGTAATTTCTGAGCTATTCTACAATACCTTCACCATATTACAACGTAAGTCCTTGGAAAGCAGAAGCCATGACCATTTCTAATTTTTCTGTGACCATAACATCCTGCACAGTGTACAAATACAGCAGACCAATTTAGTTTCCTGAAAAAATCTAAATTAACAAAAATTAAATTTGGAATGCTGAACTGAAACATTCAGTAGATGTTTTTAAATTATCATTTTAAACTAATTGATTTTGGCTGCACTGGGTCTTTGTTGCTGCACTTTGACTTGTATATAATGCTCAACTTAAACATCTATCCAGAAAAAAACCTGAGTTTTTATTTTTTTCAAATTTCTAATTGAAGGATAATAATTGCTTTACAATACTATGTTGGTTTCTGCCATACAGCAACATGAATCAGCCATAGGTATACATATTTCCCCTCCCTCTTGAACCTTCCTCCTATCTCCCAACCCATGCATCCCTCTAGGTTGTAACAAAGTTTTTAAAACTGTGGTTATAAGTCATTCAATAGACTACTACACATAAAACTAATAACTAGAAGCAAATATATCAACAAGGGAAATATTATAATGTTTAACAAAAATAACAAAATCAAGTTATAAAAGAACACATAACATTTATAAAAAGTGGCTTTGTTTTTATCATTTATAAAAGCAGTTCCAAACATATAATGAAAGTAGACATAATAATGTAATGAATCCCAAATACCTCCATCACCCATCTTCATAATTATCAACATAATTCATGATCAGTTTTCTTTCATCTAAACCCTGTCCACTTTCTTTCTACTTGTTATTTTGATGGAAAGCCCAGACATCATAACTTTATTTATAAATATTTTACTACCCCTAAGAGATAGTAGTTTTAACATTAACTACATGACTACCACACTTAAAAGTTATTTTCTTAATTTAGGGATAAATATATAATATATAGTAAATGTAAAAAGTGCACTGAATGAATTGAAAAAGGCTTTTTAAACAAATGATACCATTTTCATTTCTTCTTTCTTTGAATATTATGGAATGGCATTTTTACTTTTCATCGGCATAAACAGGAAATAAGAAATTCAAAGTCTCAAACTTGAGATACAAACTGCTTAAATGCAGAAAGAAGTTATTATATAGTAAATACTTCAGTGATTTCTTTCCCTCTAAGTATTTTTATTTATTAATCCTTAGCTCATCTGAAGGAAAGCAGATCAGGAGTCTGACGACAAAGATTCAAATGTCAGCTCCACTAACTCCAAGCTATTGGGCACTGGCCAAGTTATACAACTCCTTGAAACTTAAGTTTCCTCATCTGTGAATCGGGGCAACAATAATATGTACCTCACAGGGTTGCTGAAGAATAATACATGTAAAGTGCTTGACAAATTCAGAGTTAACACTTTAAAATGTTGACTATTTTGATTATTTCCATTTTGCTGGTGAAAAAATTTAGGCTCAGATGTTAACAGACTTAATTAAGAAAGCATTTATACACAATGAACAGTAAAGCAAAGCTCAATCTCTTCACTCCTAATGCAGCGATTTTACCAAAATACCATGACTATTTCAACAATCTGAGGACCCTGTACTCTGAATGACCATTACTTTTCCTAATAAAAAATAATAGCTAATGCCACAGGAACTTACCATGTTTAGTAATTCAGGGCCCTTGACAGATATAAAATTTAACCCCGACTCATTTGCAACAGCCTAGTAAGAGAAAAAAGACACAAATAAGACAAGGATACAATAAAATACTAATAATGTGTGATAATACAAGGAATTTTTTTTTTAATACAAGGAATTTTTGCTGTTTATCTCTATTTCCCCCTTTTCATAGCTGCCTCTTTCTCATTAGAAGGACAATAGACAAATGGGAATAAAAAGAAACTCAATACTTTTCACAAATTACTCAGACAAAATTTAGATGGAAATGACCAGAAACATTTATGTAAATCTTTTGTTTACATAAATGTGGTATATGTAAGCATATTTGAAGCCTGAGTTTATAATCCTAGTAAAATCATAATCTCACTGGGCACAAATGCCCTGCCCAATGAAAGCAATCAGTCATTCATTCATCTATAATCCAAAATTCAAAAGCATCAATATTAGTCTTTATGGTACTTCAGTCAGTTCAGTTGCTCAGTCGTGTCCTACTCTTTGCGACCCCATGGACTGTAGCATGCCAGGCATCCCTGTCCATCACCAACTCCCGGAGTTTACTCAAACTCATGTCCATTGAGTCGGTGATGCCATCCAACCATCTCATCCTTTGTCGCCCACTTCTCCTCCTACTGTCAATCTTTCCCAGCATCAGGCTCTTTTCCAATGACTCAGTTCTTTGCAACAGGTGGCCAAAGTATTGGAGTTCAAATTAGTTCCCTCCAATGAATACTTAGGACTAATTTCGTTTAGGATGGACTGGTTGCATTTCCTTGCAGTCCATGGGATGCTCAAGGGCCTCCTCCAACACAATTCAAAAGCACCAATTCTTCGGCGCTCAGCTTTCTTTATAGTCCAACTCTCACATCCATACATGACTACTGGAAAAACCATAGCTTCAACTAGATGGACCTTTGTTGGTAAATTAATGTCTCTGCTTTTTAATATGCTGTCTAGGTTAGTCATAACTTTTCTTCCAAGGAGCAAGCGTCTTTTAATTTCATGGCTGCACTCACCATCTGCAGTGATTTTGGAGCCCAAGAAAACAAAGTCTCTCACTGTTTCCCCATCTATTTGCCATGAAGTGATGGGACCAGATGCCATGATCTTTGTTTTCTGAATGCTGACTTTTAAGCCAACTTTTTCACTCTCCTCTTTCACTCTCATCAAGAGGATCTTTAGTTTTTCTTTGCCTTCTGCCATAAGGGTGGTGTCATCTGCATATGCGAGGTTATTGATATTTCTCCTGGCAATCTTGATTCCAGCTTGTGCTTCATCCAGCCCAGCGTTTCTCATGATGTATTCTGCATATAAGTTAAATAAGCAGGGTGACAATATACAGCCTTGAAGTACTCCTTTACCAGTTTGGAACCAGTCTGTTGTTCCATGTCCAGTTCTATCTGTTGCTTCTTGACCTGCATACAGATTTCTCAGGAGGTAGATCAGGTGGCCTGTATTCCCATCTCTTGAAGAATTTTCCATAGTTTGTTGTGATCCACACAGTCAAAGGCTTTGCTACTGCTGCTGCCAAGTCACTTCAGTCGTGTCCAACCCTCAGTGACCCCATGGACCGCAGCCTTCCAGGCTCCTCCGTCCATGGGATTTTCCAGCCAAGAGGACTGGAGTGGGGTGCCATTGCCTTCTCTGCAAAGGCTTTGACATAGTCAATAAAGCAGATGTTTTTCTGGAACTCTTGCTTTTTTGATGATCCAACGGATGTTGGCAATATGATCTCTGGTTCCTCTGCCTTTTCTAAATCCAGCTTGAACATCTGGAAGTTCATGGTTCACGTACTGTTGAAGCCTGGTTTGGAGAATTTAAAGCATTACTTTGCTAGTGTGTGAGATGAGTGCAATTGTGTGGTAGTTTGAGCATTCTTTGGCATTGCCTTTCTTTGGGACTGGAATGCAAACTGACCTTTTCCAGTCCTGTGGCCACTGCTGAGTCTTCCAAATTTGCTGGCATATTGAGTGCAGCACTTTCACAGCATCATCTTTTAGGATTTGAAATAGCTCCACTGGAATTCCATCACCTCCACTAGCTTTGTTCATGGTGATGCTTCCTAAGGTCCACTTGACTTTGCATTCCAGGATGTCTTGTTCTAGGTGAGTGATCATACCATCGTGATTATCTGGATCATGATCTTTTTTGCATAGTTCTTCTGTGTATTCTTGCCACGTCTTCTTAATCTCTTCTGCTTCTGTTAGGTCCATACCTTTTCTGTCCTTTATGGTACTTACAGATTATTTTTTTAATAAAGATTAAGCTGTATGGTTTAAAGCCACTGATAACAAATAAGGAGAAATATATGGTGATACATTTAGAAGAATCCAAAATCTATACTGTGAATGCAGAGATGAAATCTAAATAAAATCACTCAAAACTTCAAAACAATCAAGGAATAAAGCTCCTTTCTATGTTTAAAACTTGGTATCTGAGTTCAAGATTTGTGTTCAACACACTCCTCAGCATCTCCACTTGGAATTTTTCCATTTGGATCTTATAGGAATGTCAAGTCTGTCATTTCCAAAGCAGGACTCCTGAATCTCCCCTAACACTCCAAACCCCACACTCCAAATTCTTTTCCTCCTCATCCCAGTAAATATATTTTCTAAGCCAAAGCCACGGTGCCTCCCCTTGATCTCTTGTTAGATCAGTGAACCCATATGGAAGTTCTACTGGCTCTAATGCTAAAATGTAGGTGAGTCTGTCACTTCCTATTTGTCCACTATACCATCACCTTCATCCACATCATGTCCTATTGTCTGAACAGGCAAAAAACCCAGATCAAATCAAACCCCCAAAACCCTGACTACCTTCCTTTCCCTCTTGCCTTCCTCCAGTCCATTTTCCACTTAACTGTCAAGGAATTCTTAAAAATTCTTAAAAAAAGAGGGGAGAGATAAACTGGGAGATTGCGACTGACATGCACACAGTATCATACATAAAATGGGTAACTAATAAGAACCTGAGGTGCAAATATAACCAATTCAAAAACAAACATACATGACAAGGAACCCAGGCCAGGGAACTGCATCAACCCAGTGAATCCACATATTAGCTTGCAGGACCTTCCTTCTGGCTACAGTTTTCTAAAACTGTTGTGAAAAAATGCAGGCCAACAACCCCCTCTTTTATTCTCATCCGCTCCCAAACTCCTTTACAGCAATGCTGTGTAAGAGTACTAGAAGCATTAAGCAAGAAAATTTAATGATTTAAGTAAAAATAAGTTTAAAAAATTTTACATGTATACACACACACATGAGCAAATGGCACTGTGGATATTTGGTATTTACTGAGGAGCCACAAATTATTTGGCTGCTGTGAAACTTACTAAAAATGCCACTGATTTTATTTTTTGATTCTGTAATTTTATTTTTAATCAATTAATTTATTTTTGGCATCAATTTTAATTTGTTTACAAGTAATCCAAATGTCTTTAAAAGGTAATAAGGGTTAAGTAAATTATAGATGGAATATTATACAGACACTAAAAACCATGACTAATGTAAGTTACAAATAACAAAAATGACTCTAGTAAGCTTGATTCCAAAGGGAAGGTAGGAATCACAAAAGACTGAGAAAACTGCCCAGATGATTACTGGGGGTAGGAAGGGAAGCCACAAAACTTAAAGTGTCAAAAATATGATTAACAAAAGAAGGCCCAAAATACTGATAAACTACAAATATAACAGATCTTACTATATGAAGAGTGATTAAAAGAAAATCACATACATGTCAGTAGGAAAACAAAGGATATGAACAAACAATTCATCAAGAAAAAAGCCAATAAAACACATTATTTTTAAAAACCCACTGCTGCTGCTGCTGCTAAGTCACTTCAGTCGTGTCTGACTCTGTGCGACCCCATAGACGGCAGCCCACCAGGCTCCGCCATCCCTGGGATTCTCAGGCAAGAACACTGGAGTGGGTTGTCATTTCCTTCTCCAGTGCATGAAAGTGAAAAGTGAAAGTGAAGTCGCTTGGTCGTGTCCGACTCTTAGCGATCCCATGGACTGCAGCCCACCAGGTTCCTCCGTTCATGGGATTTTCCAGGCAAGAGTTATTGGAGTGGGGTGCCATATTTTTAAAACATAACTTAAAACCTGGAAAATAACCATGTTTACCTATAAGACTGTCAAATATTAAAAACAGTGTCAACGGCTACTGCTAATTCAGGGTGCTGGGGAAATAGATACTCATACTCTACTGAAAGGGGAGAAACTGGCACAAACTTCTTAGGAGACACTTTGGTAATGGATCAAATGTACCTGGGTAACAAAGTATTTTGATGGAATGGTAATGGATCAAAACCTTTAAACGCATGCGTTCTTTTCATTAAAGAAATATTCAGGAGTGCACTCTACTAAAATTACCCATCAAAGTACAAAAATGTCAGCACAGGACTGTTTCATGCACTGTTGTTTAAACAGGGGATCATTTCATGAACTATAGAGCATCTTTATAGCAGAATACTCTGCAGGTATTAAAAACACTAATGTTTATCTATGTATATTGACATGGGAAGATGTTCAAGAAGTATCGCTGAGTGAGAAATCCATGTTTAAAAATCTTAGAGCTGTACATATATGTGTAAAAGTTATGTATGTTATCTTGATATGTAAGTTGAGAATAACATCTGGAAGGACTAACAACAAAATGAAATTATTAGCAGGGAAGAAAGAGGGGATTATAAGTAATGCTTTCCCCTTTTGCTTATCTATTTTTTCTGTTAATACTGTAAAAAACGAAGTTTTCAAAATAACAACTGCAATAAGGAATGCAGAAAAAAATACTTCACTTATAAATAACTATACCAAGGCAGGAAACAATCTTAGCTACAAACTACAACTATGTGATAATGCTCATTAAAATCAATATAATACATAGAATATACAATTTCTGTTAAAATCGATGGGGTTTTGATGTATTAAAATTTTTCTTTTCTAAATTTTCAATGATATTATCTTTTTAATTCAAATAAAAGTGGGAAACTTTGATGAAGAAAATTTGCTAGTCTTTCCAAAATGAACTTCTAATAGAAACTATGCAAAAATATCCCACTGTAACATTTAAAGTTGAATTCATATTACCCTGATAGTAAGAAACAAAACACATGCCACTGATTTATGCCATACCTTTGCGAGCAGAGTTTTCCCACAGCCAGGAGGACCAGCCAGGAGGACTCCAGCTGGAGTCACCAAGCCAAGAGCCCTGAACTGATCTGGGTTACGTACTGGTGCCTGGAAAACACAATCCCAACATCGACCTGTTACAAATGTCCACTTTATACTGCATATTCAAATTATCTTTAGATGCCTATTTTCAACACTGATTGTGAGGCCTGAAGATAAGAACAGGGCTTAGCATAGAGTGCTTCCCTCTGTTCCCAGCATGAGGTAAAGGGTGATAAATTTAAAATCCTTGCTCTTAAAAAATTTATACTTAAATGTAAGTTCTGGGAACATTTTAGATACAATATTTCAACATTCTAAACTCGGAAATTTTTAGAAAATGTCTCTAGATTTCTAGGCTATAAAAATTTTAGGCACTGCTCCCCTTTAAGAAATCAGAAGCAGAAGTACTCCATGTAGTCAACAGCAGGAGATAACCTGTTCACTATCATCTCCATGTATTTTCTTTTAATATTTACACACCTCTAAGGGAAAAGTTCATGCAAAGATGGGCACAATAAAGGACAGAAATGGTACAGACCTAACAGAAGCAGAAGAGATTAAGAGGAGGCAGCAAGAATACGCAGAAGAAATATACAAAAAAGATCTTCACAACCCAGATAATCACGATGGTATGATCATTCACCTAGAGCAAGACATCCTGAATGCAAAGTCAAGTGGGCCTTAAGAATCATCACTACGAACAAAGCTGCTGCTGCTGCTAAGTCGCTTCAGTCGTGTCCGACTCTGTGCGACCCCATAGATGAAAGCCCACCAGGCTCCCCCGTCCCTGGGATTCTCCAGGCAAGAACGCTGGAGTGGGTGCCATTTCCTTCTCCAATGCGAGAAAGTGAAAAGTGAAAGGGTAGTTGCTCAGTCGTGTCCGACTCTTAGCAACCCCATGGACTGCAGCTTACCAGGCTCCTCCGTCCATGGGATTTTCCAGGCAAGAGTACTGGAGTGGGGTGCCATTGTCTTCTCCAAAGCAGAGGTGATAGAATTCCAGTGGAGCTATTTCAAATCCTAAAAGATGATGCTGTGGAAGGTCTGCACTCAATATGCCACCAATTTGGAAAACTCAGCAGTGGCCACAGGACTGGGAAAGGTCAGTTTTCATTTCAATCCCAGAGAAAGGAAATGCCAAAGAATGCTCAAACTACCACCCAAGTGCACTCATCTCACACACTAGCAAAGTAATACTCAAAATTCTCCAAGCCAGGCTTCAAAAGTACGTGAACCATGAACTTCCAAATGTTCAAACTGGATTCAGAAAAGGCAGAGGAACCAGAGATCATATTGCCAACATCTAGTGGATCATCAAAAAAGCAAGAGGTTCCAGAAAAATGTCTGCTTTATTGACTATGCCAAAGCCTTTGACTGTGTGGATCACAACAAACTGTGGAGAATTCTGAAAGAGATGGGCATACCAGACCACCTGACCTGCCTCCTGAGAAATATGTATGCAGGTAAAGAAGCAACAGTTAGAACTGGACATGGAAAAACAGACTGGTCCAAATTGGGAAAGGAGTATGTCAAGGCTATATATTGTCACCCTGCTTATTTAACTTAAATGCAGCGTACATCATGAGAAACGCTGGACTGGATGAAACACAAGCTGGAATCAAGATTGCCAGGGAAAATATCAATAACCTCAGATATACAGATGACACCACCGTTATGGCAGAAAGTGAAGAAGAACTAAAGAGCCTCTTGATGAAAGTGAAAGAGGAGAGTGAAAAAGCTGGCATGAAACTCAAAATTCAGAAAACGAAGATCATGGCATCTAGTCCCATCACTTCATGGCAAATAGATGGGGAAACAATGGAAACAGTGACAGATTTTATTTTTGGGGCTCCAAAATCACTGCAGATGGTGAGTGCAGCCATGAAATTAAAAGATGCTTGCTCTTGGAAGAAAAGTTAAGACAGCATATTAAAAAGCAGAGACATTATTTTGCCAACAAAGGTCCGTCTAGTCAAAGCTATGGTTTTTCCAGCAGTCATGTATGGATGTGAGCTTGGACTATAAAGAAAGCTGAGCACTGAAAAATTTATGCTTTTGCCCTGTGGTGTCGGAGAAAACTCTTGAGCGTCCCGTGGACTGCGAGGAGATCCAACCAGTCCATCCTAAAGGAAATCAGTTCTGAATATTCATTGGAAGGACTGATGCTGAAGCTGAAACTCCAATACTTTGGCCACCTGATGCAAAGAACTGTCTTATTTGAAAAGACCCTGATGCTGGGAAAGACTGAAGGCAAAAGGAGAAGGGGATGACAGAGGATGAGATGGTTGGATAGCATCACTGGCTCAATGCACATGAGTTTGAGCAAACTGGGAGTTGGTGATGGACAGGGAGCCCTGGCATGCTGCAGTCCATGGGGTTGCAAAGTGTCGGACACGACTGAGCGACTGAACTGAAATGGATTGGAAATCATTAAGGAACCATGAAGGAGCATGAAAGTAGAAAAGAGTAAATGAAAATTAACCGAAAGTTTCATGGGCACTAAAACTGTTTTGATCCCAATGAGTGTGATTGAGCTCAGAAAGTATTTCTCAAACAATTTATTCTTGATTGAATCCTAAATCTTTTTCTCTTTAATCCTCAGTGTCATAGAATTCAAACACAACCAAAAGAGTAAATATAAAACAAATCTCAGAAGAATGAAAAGCCATCATTGGGGTGTTACAATAATATCACTGTGTTATTATACAATAATAATTATTATCGTATTATCATACAATAATAATTATATTATTATAATTGATATATTATTATATAATAATAATATTACAAGAGAACCTATCACAGAAAGTATATCATCATGCCAATTTAGATATATAATCCAGTACACATGCATGGCTGTTTGGGCATCACACACACCAACAACATTTAGTGGCAGAAACACCTACCAATATCGCCATGGTGAGCTCTTCTCTAATGTCTTCCAGGGCACCAATATCTGCCCATGTCACATTAGGGACAGTGGCAAAGCCCTCCCTTTTGGCAGAGGGTTGGACAGACGACAGAGCAACAATGAAGTCATTCAACTCAATGCACAGTCCTTTAAGCTGCTCCTCTGAGAGGGGATCTTGGTTCCTTAGCAACCCCAGCAGCCTTTGTAATTCTTCCTTAAAGGAAACCAATGAGGGAAAAATTGAAAAACCACAAAGCTTGTTGAAAAAGTTACTGTTTACACTTAGTGCAACATTTCTGTAAGGTATATAAACCTCTATACATTTTAATAATTTTCTTCATTGATATAGGTCATTTCTTTTGCTCTGATTTAGTCAAGAAAAGATATATCAACTATTAACAAAGATAAGAAAAATAATCTTTATATACTATACTAGGGCATGAGCAATTGGTAAATATTCATTTCAACAACCACGTATTTCCAATTTTCACTTTTTACATATTCAAGAAACAGGTGAATTTTGATAAAAATCCTAGCTTACATGCACTATTATAAAAGGAATAAGTCTGTTATTATTATTAACAGATATCCTTTTGGTTCCAAACGAGTAAGAAAGAAACAAATGATTTGAAAACCAAAGACCTGGATCTAAGCCCCTGCTCTGGAAAGTAGAGGCCATATGGCCTCAGGCAAGTCACCATCTCTTAAGCTTCATTTCTTTGACTATAAAATGGGGACAGGAATGGTATTTATTTGATAAAGTTATATGGATCAAATTATATAAAATCCCCCTGTTCAAGCTATAAAATGCTATATAAATGTTATATTGAGTTTTCATGACTCACAAGACTCAAAATTTTAACAGATCTTAGATGATAAACATCCCTCTCACATTCCCAGCACTGTCCCCTAGTTGAAGTTAGGGCCAAGGATATGGTTATGTCAGCAGACTATTTTAGTCTGCCTAACAAAAGATAACCTGGAATTATAACCAAATGTCAGTGTTATCACAGGAGTTGACAAATTTTCTGGAAAGAATTAGAGAGTAAACACCAGAGACTTTGTGAGTCGTGCACTCTCTGCTGTACAGACACCTATGAGAATCCTGCTGTCACGTATGAAAACAGAAAAAGAGTCTACATCAATAAATGAGCATGCCTATGCTTCAACAGAATTTTAATTTGCAAAAACAGGAGGTAAGCAGGTGGGCCACAGCGTGCCACAATGTGTCAACTCCTGCTCTAGATTTCATAATCATTATTACAAAGGGAATTTATTTGGAATCAACTGAAAAAAGTAAAATTTGTACTTCGGAAATTTTACATATACTGGGTATAACAATTATTTTAAAGACACAGTTCCAGTGAAACAGAAAATCGCAAACTTCAACAACACTGACACCTGCCTGCTTTTAAGGTTAACACAAATTAGAAACATTCAAATGGAAAGTTTAAGGTCATTTAAGGTACCTGGATAGAAAGCACCTGTGTTTTAGAAGTGGGTTCAGCCCCAGTCCTTTCTTCCTGGTCTCCTTCAGAGGGCGAAGCTTCAATCTCAGGATTTTTCTTGTGCTGCCCCTGCAGCTCCATTAGGACCCTGTTGACTGCACACATGGCTGCCTCTCGGCAGAGTGCCATCAGGTCAGCACCAACGAAGCCCGGCGTGAGGTGTGCCAAGTGACGAAAATGAAAAGTTTCCGGAAGTCTTAGTTTTCTGCACAAAGTTTGAAGTATTCTGTGGAAGAGACAAGGAAAAGAAATTGAGATTCCTAACCTACTAGTAAAAATAAGTCACCAAATATATTTATGGGGACTCCCCTGGTGGTTCAGAGGTTAAAATCTGCCTTGCAATGCAAGGGACATGGATTTGATCCCTGGTTGGGGAACTAACATCCCTCATGCCACGGAGCAACTAAGTCCCCACGCCGTGACTACTGAGCCCCCGGCCACAACTAGAGAGAGTCCATACACCAAAACAATAAAGATCTCATGTGACACAACGAAGATATTGAGTGCTGCAACTAAGACTCGACACAGCCAAATATTAAAAACTATATATGTTTATGGAATTCTTTCTTCTCTGCCAATGGTATTATAACGGACACAATTTAAGATCAAACAGTTCACTTAACAGACATAATATAAGATCAAATAGTTCCCTTATTTAACAAATGCTAACTCTCTAATATATATCCCACCTTATTCTATTAGGGATTAAGTTATAAATATCTGCTGTATTAGACAATAGAATAAAAAAATAGGTTTTTAAAAAATATTCTGCCTTTAAGAGTTTGACAGTATTACAGAAGAAATAAGATAAATGATTTATAAGAATATAAGGTAAATTCTTTTAGCGTAAATTAAACAGACATCTGCTAAAAATAAAAAAAGCCTCTAAACTCAAACCATTAGCTTTATTCATCACGAAAAGTTATGCTGATACAAACTTTAATACTCAATCCTATATTAGGACAGTTATTTCTCCAATTTCATCTTTATTTACTGCTGATCCCCTGTATTTCATGTGTGAAAAACTTTGCTGAACTCAACTGGCAACATGGTATGTGTCAATGAAATGTGGACTTCTGGATAATTATTATCACTAAAAGTGAAAAAGTGAAGTCGCTCAGTCGTGTCCGACTCTGTGACCCCATGGACTGTAGTCTACCAGGCTCCTCAGTCCATGGAATTTTCCAGGCAAGAGTACTGGAGTGGGTTGCCATTTCCTTCTCCAAGGGATCTTCCAGACCCAGGGATCAAACCTGGGTCTCCCACACTGCACACAGATGCTTTACTGTCTAAGCCACCAGGGAAGTCTATTATCACTAAAGGAATACTTAAAATAATTTCTGGTAATACTGAATAAAATTTAAAAATAGTAAAGATATTCTGGACAAAAGGTCTGATACCAGACCACTTCAGTTTGAAGTCAGCTCTGCCACTCTGTGTTACTTCATTTCTGTGCTTTAGTTTTCTCTTCTGTTACGTACATATTATAATAGCACTTAATCATAGGGATGTTAGGTGAATATATGCAAAGGTGCCAGAACACTGGCTGATGCATAGTAAGTTCCCAATAAATGTTCATTATTATTTAGATATTGTGATATTATACATTAACTTGGACAAAATAACATGTTGTGAAATTTTCAAATGTGTAAGAGAAACAAATAGTTTAATATGTCAAGCTACTGGACAATAAGTTATAGAAACACCCTTTGGGATCATGTAAGTGAACAGAAGAGAAGCAGATGAACATTACTTATAAATGAAAATTTTCACTTAGATACTGTAAATAGTAGGAGTGAAGAAAAAGTTCATTATAGAACTATTTCCTGGGGTTCCCTGGTGGCTTGGTGGTAAAGAATCTGCTTGCCAATGCAGGAGACACAGATTGGATCCCTGATCTGGGAAGATTCCACATGCTGTGGAGCAACTAAGCCCATGTGCCAAAAATACTGAGCCTGTGCTCTAGAGCCCAGGAGCTGCAATTACTCAGTGCATGGGCTGCAACTACTGAAGCCCACAACCTAGAGCCCCCGCTCCACAACAAAAAAGTCCACATCAACGAGAAGCCTGCACACCACAAGTAGAGAAAAGCCTGAGCAGCAACGAAGCCCAGCACAGCCAAAAATAAATAAATTAAAAAAAAAAAAGAACTACTTCCTCAAAACACAGATCTGATTTGCTACTATGCATAAGAATACTAAGAAATTTAGAATGTTAAAGAAAAAATAGCTAACATAAAATAAATATCATCCTTTTTTCATTAACAGTCTACTCCTAAAAAAATGTAACTTTGGTCATCATACTATGGAAACTCCTCAGATGGTAAAGAATCTGCTTGCAGGAGACCAGGGTTCAATCCCTGGGTTGGGAAGATCCCCTGGAGATGGGAATGGCAATCCACTCCAGTATTCTTGCCTGGAGAATCCCCACTGACAGAGGAGCTTCGTGAGCTATAGTCCATGGCGTCGCAAAGAGACACGACTGAGAGACTAACACTGACATGGAAACTCCAAAGGAGGAGAAAACTACCATTAAGAGATTTCCAGTTTTAAGACAATTGAGTAAAGAAGCTGGAGCAGGTGGCCTGGACTCAGAAACTGAGCTCTACACTGTCTACAGCATATCAGCTAGCCCTGGAAGAAAAGTCCCGTAGCATCAGTTCCCCTATTCTGTATTGACTGATGGGTCACTCAGCCCAGATTCAAGAAGAGAAGACACGGACCCACCTCCCACTAAGAGGAGGACAGAGAATTTACAAATATATGCTTTAAAACTGTCACAATAATGAACCCTCATGTTTTTAATCACTCAGTTTCAACAATTATCAACATTTTCACAGTCTTATTTATCCCCTACTTTTTTCCCCCTCTGGAGTGTTTTAATGCAAATCCCAGGCATTATGTCATGTCAACTATAAATATGTCCATATCGAATGACTAAAGACTTTTTAAAGGAGATTAAAGGGACATGCCAACTACATGGCAGGTTTGCTCCTTTATTCTAGGTTTTAAAAAAATGAAAGATTAAAAGAACAATGGACATTTGGGGGCAACTGGGAAAATCAGAATAGATTGTACTGAGTAATATTATTATCAGTGTTAAGTTTATTTACTGTGAAAATGGTATAGTTACACAGAAGTATTTACAGCTAAAGTATCATGATTTCTTCAACTATCCTTCATGTGGGCTGGCAAAAAATAAAGATATATACACATGCGCACACACATACACACATGATGTTTTTACATAAAGAGTGAAATCAAACATAGCAAAATGTTAACAAGTGGTAAATTCAGCTAAAGGACATACATATATTTATTGTATTATTCTTTCAACTTTTCTGTAGGCTTAAATATTTTCAAAATATGACTTACCTAGGAAAGCCCTTTAAGGACTCTACTGAAGATGGAATAGTGAGTGGATCAAGGAACAATTTTATCTAGTAGGGATGGTGGGCTTTACTGTGTCTATGTCTCTATTATGATAAAGTTTGACACTTAACCAAAAAAAGATTTGATAAAGGATACAGGCCTTATTTTTCTTTCAGTACTGTAAACATCCTAAAAGCAAGGATTTAGAATTCTTTACATTCCTTACATTACCTATCCCATTAGTATACATATACTATATGTTTAATACATGTTTCCTAAATAAATACAAACAACTTAACTTGAATAGTTGAGTAACCGTTTAAAGATTATATTAATACATGTGAGAACACAATGAGCATACCTATAGATGACGCTGAATACAACAGCTGAAGAAGCAACTGCCAATCAATCAAAAGCGGAAGCCACATTAAGTATTAGCAAGAAGGGAAGGATGACCTCTTCTTCCTAATGCTTTCTCCTGCCCAGTGTCTTCTGGTCAGTTTTATGTTCAGCACTCATGAAGTCTCCTGTTCATCTCTACCCGTCTTCCCTGTCCCCATGCCTATCCTTTCACTATATACTACTTTCCCTAAAAGCCGCTGGTGATCGTGTGCAGCAATTTAGTGTCATGAACTTAAGCTGAAAGTCATTATAAATACAGTATTTCAGAACACTTCTTTACTAGATTTCCTTTACTCCACTGCCTGAACAGTGCCTCCCCAGATATTTTTGTTATTGAGATGCTGGTGGACACCTCTCTGCTCTGTGGACCTTCAAACCCAATTACTAGGAAAGGGTAGTCTTATAGCAAACAGACAGCTTTCAACTCTCTGGCTGCCACGCAATTATCTGTCAGGGGACTTATGGTTTTAGGCAGATTAGTGCAACAGGTTAAAATATGGTACTCAGATTTAACCCATGTGTGAACCAAAGAGCACTATTCCATAGCTCTAAACACTCTCCCTAGGCTGACAGCCGCCTAAAAAACAAAAGACATTGTTAATAAGATCAGACAAATGAATGTGGACATAAGTCCATTATCACTACTGGAAAAGCAGCCTGAAACCACTGCCATATTAGTGAGTAAATTGTTTTCTTAAGCATTAATTTAATGTGGGCTTTTTCCTTTCCAAATCAATTTCACTGGCACATAAAGAAAGAGATAAGAGAGAAAGAAGGCTTCATGGCATTTCTCACCCCTCATTTTCAAAACATGCAGTTCAGATGACATAGTGGCATACAAACTTCATTCTGTAAGAGTATACCTTTCTCTGGACGCTTCATCCGGGATACCTAGGCATATTTCTCGGTCGAACCTTCCTGCACGTCTCAAAGCAGGGTCTAAGGAGTCTGGTCGGTTGGTAGCTCCAATGACTAGGACCCGAGCTGTAGCAGCCACATTATTCAGATCTAGTAAGAACCAGACAGAGGATGAGTGGTGAACAAGACACTTGACACTAAGGGTAATAATGTTATCCAAGTTATTAAGTGGTTAGAGAGAAAGTATTACACAATGACAATGATATATTATATATATGAATATAAAACTAACATTTATTAAATGCCTAATATGTGAAACAGAGAAGGCAATGGCACCCCACTCCAGTATTCTTGCCTGGAAAATCCCATGCATAGAGGAGCCTGGTGGGCTGCAGTCCATGGGGTCGCTAAGAGTTGGACACAACTGAGCGACTTCACTTTCACTTTTCACTTTCATGCACTGGAGAAGGAAATGGCAACCCACTCCAGTGTTCTTGCCTGGAGAATCCCAGGGATGGGGGAGCCTGGTGGGCTGCCGCCTATGGGGTCGCACAGAGTCGGACACGACTGAAGCGACTTAGCAGCAGTAGCAGCAATATGTGAAAGATGTGAGGAAAATACAAACTTTGTCCTCAAGCAACTCAATCTATTTGAAGCACAGTAAGTATATATGCAGGTCAGGAAGCAACAGTTAGAACTGGACATGGGACAACAGACTGGTTCCAAATAGGAAAAGGAGTACGTCAAGGCTGTATATTGTCACCCTGCTTGTTTAACTTCTATGCAGAGTACATCATGAGAAACGCTGGGCTGGAAGAAGCACAAGCTGGAATCAAGACTGCTGGGAGAAACATCAATAACCTCAGATATGCAGATGACACCAGCCTTATGGCAGAAAGTGAAGAGGAACTAAAAAGCCTCTTGATGAAAGTGAAAGAGGAGAGTGAAAAAGTGGGCTTAAAGCTCAACATTCAGAAAACGAAGATCATGGCATCTGGTCCCATCACTTCCTGGGAAATAGATGGGGAAACAGTGGAAACAGTGTCAGACTACTTTTTTGGGCTCCAAAATCACTGCAGATGGTGATTGCAGCAATAAAATTAAAAGACACTTACTCCTTGGAAGGAAAGTTATGACCAACCTAGATAGTATATTGAAAAGCAGAGATATCACTTTGCCAACCAAGGTCCATTTAGTCAAGGCTATGGTTTTTCTTGAAGACGGAAATGGCAATCCACCCCAGTACTCTTGCCTGGAAAATCCCACGGATGGAAGAGCCTGATAGGGTACAGTCCATGGGGTCGCAAAGAGTCGGACACGACTGAGTGACTTCACTTCACTTAATGGTTTTTCCAGTGGTCATGTATGGATGTGAGAGTTGGACTGTGAAGAAAGCTGAGTGCTGAAGAATTGATGCTTTTGAACTGTGGTGTTGGAGAAGACTCTTGAGAGTCCCTTGGACTGCAAGGAGATCCAACCAATCCATCCTAAAGGAGATCAGTCCTGGGTGTTCATTGGAAGGACTGATGCTGAAGCTGAAACTCCAATACTTTGGCCACCTCATGTGAAGAGTTGACTCATTGGAAAAGACCCTGATGCTGGGAGGGATTGGGGGCAGGAGAAGAAGGGGATGACAGAGGATGAGATGGCTGGATGGCACCACTGACTCGATGGACCTGAGTTTGAGTGAACTCCGGGAGTTGGTGATGGACAGGCAGGCCTGGCGTGCTGTGATTCACGGGGTCGCAAAGAGTTGGAGACGACTGAGCAACTGAACTGAACTGAAGTATAAACAAAGCACTGCAGTGATACAATGGAAGATATTATGAATTCAGACTGAGGAATCAGGAAGAACTTAGGGAGCAGGTAACATTCCAAAAAGGCTTAAAGGGTGGATAGGCTATTAACAAGGAGATACAGGCTAATGAAATTGTACATGGAAGAAAGAGAACGAGTGAAAGCACAGAGGTACAAACAGCTGTGCCATGTTTAGACAGGGAGAGTGGTTCACCATCAGGAAGTCTGGGCAAGACACAGTAGTAAGTATCTCAAACACACTCATGGCACTGAGACGGGGGAATACAACATAGTCTCCAGTTGCTCTGGCAACTAATCTAGACACAGATTTTTATTCATGGACGGAATACAGGGCCTAAAGTGTGCCTTCCACACGTATTATTTCTCACAACTGAACCAGAGTGGAGTAGCGGAGAGACTGAGGTTTACACACCAACCACGCCGCCCCCCGCCCCACACACAGGTAATGGCTAACCAAGTCCTCTAACAGTCAAGTCATAGGAAGTTTATAGAACATTCTTTTGCCAACAGAAGCCAAGAAATGTTTTTCTGTTAAGATGTGTGTTTTGGAAAGATAACTCTAATAATAATTGTGAATGGAATAAAAAGGAATAAATACAAGAGTTTGCTGTGATTTGAATACAATAATCAGGTAAAAGATGAGTGAAGGCAGGCACAAAGGAAATAGAAAAGAAAACCCCAATTCAAGGTCCAAGTTGTAGATGAAATCAAAAGCACTACACAAATGATTCAATGTGAAGGAGGAGGAGAAGGAAGAGACAAAGACAACTCAGTCTGGAAGCTGTTAGCTTAAATATGGAATACAGAAGGGGGGTCAGACAGCAGAAAGGGCCACAGGCAAAGCCAGTGGACCTACTGAGTATGAGGGGACGTGGGACACTTACCTGCAAGTATCTAGCAGGCAGCGGTGAACATGGGTTGGAAGTTTATCAGAAATGAAGGTTAGAGATGTAATTTGAAAGTTTTCCAAAGATGAGCTGAACAGGAGATAGTTGGAAGTAGGGAGAGGGCAAGAAGAAAAGAAGATCAAGTGTAAAACCTTATGGAATATCTTTCTTTAAAGGATGGGGAAAAGGAGGCAAGTAAGAGAAAGTGCTAGAGAGCTATCAGAGAACAGGAGAAGGACAATGTGTTACTCAAGTCAAGTATGCTGACACCTGTAAGGACAAGGTAACCACAGTATCAGATGCTCCCAGACCCACTGCTAACACTCACTGGGTGCTTGCCCTGGGCCAGCACTACTCTCGGTAGAGTCCCGTCCACCAGTTAACTTTAAGAGGTGGGTTCAGAGGGGTGAGGGCTAAAAGCACGCCCAAAGATGTGGCCAGTGGGAATTGTCAATGACCTTTCTGGGATTAGTTTCAGTGAATGGCAGAGGCAGAGAGACAATTACATGGGTGGGGTTACAAAACAAAACCAAATTAGAAGCATTTAGTTGGCAGTAATTACTCTTTGAATAAAGAAGTAATTACTCTTTGAATAAAGAAAATATGCATAAGGTATATCTTTAAGTGAGAGAGGAAAGCTCTGTAACACTTTTTGAAAACTGAAAAAAGGGAATTAGCTAAAAAAAGGAGACTCATATGCTACAAAAGGAGATCCGTGAACAAAGAGACCTATATTTCATAGGTAACAAGGCGACACCCCGTAATTGAGGTAGCACCATGAGTTACATGCTTGCAGTCACAGAAAGATGTTCTCATAACTGAACCCTCCCTGCACTAATGCAGGCACAGAGCCAAAGCTGTCCCCCTGCTAACTCAGGGCTGCTTTCATTCTCACAGCTAGAAACATGACCAAGGGCAGCAGTCAGCTTCCTTTTGCTAGTTCATGTTGCTCAGACAATACAGTCTTGGTGATGAGCTCTGAACACAGCAAGGGTTAGTAACAGAATTCAAAAAGAACAATCATGGAAATCTGTTAAATCTTCAGTAATGAAAAAAATCCTTCCCCAGGAAATCAATACTTAGCAACATAAAGGTTGCTTCAAAAGCTTCTAGAAAGATAAAAATCAGACCTCAGCTAGGATTGGCCATCCACTATAAGACAAACTTCATTCCTTTTCTCCCTCTTCTAGAGGACTTGATCTTTTAAACTGAAGTTACATTAGCCAAAAGAATGAATTTCTGAGTATTTAAAAAAATGAAAGCTTCAGTTCTTTTTACAGAGTTAATAAAAAAAACTAGTTAACACGTTTCTTGGGTAACAGCTCTCATAAATAAAGCATTCGTGGGTAGGTCATTAATTGTATGTGTAAATAAATATCTGGATTCTAGCTGATACTTTGCCAATGACTCAGTTTGCATCTGGCCTTCAGCTGTGTATCAGTTTTCTCATAAACAAATGGTATTTTTAACATCCTTCACAGGTCTTAGTAATTAGAATTACATCTGAGTTTTGTTATTAAAATTAGTTATTAAAATTACTACAATTTCAGATTTATAAACTCTGAATTAATCATGTTTTTACAAAATTCTCAAACTGTAGGAAGAAAAATGACTACAAGTCACAGGTTATTTGGGGAGAAAGAAACAAGCCCCCCAAAATAAAGTTCCTCTGCAGAATTTATGATTGACACCTCTATCCAACACTTTATTTCCTGTTTTGTCTCACTCTTGTTCCCCCTCAGCACTGAGAAGTTTCAAAGAAAAGGGAGGGCTGAGACCAAGCAAGATCCTGCTGGGCTCTCCTGGGTACAAGCCCCTCCATGTCCTCTGCTTCTTGTCTGGTCCTCCCAGAGTTCTAAAAAGTGAACTCAAGCAGCTAATAATTAGAACCAGGGAGTCACAGGAAGGGATATATAGATAACAATCTGTAGGGATCTTTGAGTTGTTCTATAGAAAGTAAGACCCTCTACCCAGTGGAGCACAGTGACTACATGCCGACCACAAGCAGAGAGACCCCAGACTGGCTGATGATTAAGATTCCCGAAATATCACCATGCCACCAACCAATCAGAAAAATGTCCCAAGAGCTGATTTCATGCACCCTGAAACCCTCACCTCTAACGCTGCCTTTAAAAACCCTTGCCTGACTGCATCAGGGATTTGGGTCTTTCAAGCATTTGCTACCTACTCTTCTTGCCTGGTACCGTGCAATAAACACCATACTTTCTTTCACCACAACCCAGCGTCAGTAAATTGGCTTTTGCTGGGCGTCATGCAACTGGATCCAAGTTCAGTTCAGTAACAGGCTGACTATGTAAACTGAATTGTTTACTGTTTTCCCTATTCTGTTTTAAAAAAGGAAACCTTAAAACACACACAGAGACACACCAAAAACCTCAACTAACAGAGCTTTCAGTAATGTTCTAGTAATAAGCAGTCTGCTTAATCCCTATACTTAGTCATTTTCCCACATTTTAATATCTCTGAAATCAGAATGCTTATACTATCAATGTAATAAGCATTATGTCATATTCTGATTGGTGTTATGTCTTTTTCCTTCTCAGATGTACATAAAATGATGGTGCATCTTATGATAACATATTAGCTTCAATAAACTGTGGTAATTCATTGAGGTCTGACAGAAAACAACAAAATTCTGTAAAGCAATTATCCTTCAATTAAAAAATAAATTTAAAAAGATGGCAATTCAGAACATAGGCCTTAAGACATTGCAAGAAAATTTTACATAAGAATAAAACAGCAGAATAAACAACCTACAACCTACCATCACAAGAAATGCAAATTACATACTATTTCAAATTTTATTATGTACACAAAACATATGCTATTTTCCAGCAGGTAAGATCTAGTTCCAGAAGTTCTACTTGTGCTGATTTCTTTCTTCCAAATTTGTATCCAAAAACCATTAAACAAAACTGAAAAACAAGTTACAGATAGGAAGGAATTGTACTATATTTAACAAAGGATTTGTTTCTATAATATATTAAAATATAGTATTCACTCAAATTTTTAAAAATTCAATCAATGGGAAAAAGATAAAAAAAGGGATTTTGGAAAGAATATGAAAAGCCAAAAACTATGGAAAGATGATCTACATCAATAGTAATCAGGGAAATGCAAGTAACAACAAACATACCACTTTTCATCCCTCAAGAGTGTCATAAGCTAAAACAATTTAGTGTTGTGAAAAATCTGGAGGAAGGGTGACTCTCGAATAGTACTGGTAAAGATGTAAATGGAAAAGTCTTTTTGGAAAGCAATTTGCCATTTCTTATAACAATTTTAAATGTGTAATCTTTAACCATTATTTCATCTTAGAAAAATTTATGTGTACCAAAAAGGCCCATTTAAGGATATCCTTTACAGTTCACTGTAAAGCAAAAATCAAAACTTGAATATCCATCAAAATGGAAATATTTAAGTACAATATAATGAATTTATTCTAAAGGATATCAAGCAGCAATTAAAAAGAGGTAGATATAAATGGATTAAAATGGCAACATTTGGGCAGAAGGTAGGAGGGAGGGGACATATGTACACCTATGGTTAATTCATGATGATGTATGACAGAAATCAAACCAATGTTGTAAACCAATCATCAATTAAAAATGAAATTTTTTTTTAAATGGCAACATTTCCAAGATATTATTAAGATACAAAGAGTATAGAATAGTGTGCACGGTGCACAGTATTGGAAAAAGCAACACAAGATTTTAGTGTATTTATATGTGTGTGTAAATGTGTTAAAAATAAATAATAAGATATACTCCAAAAATTAATGATACAATTTTTTATGAAAAGAAAAGGATTTCTGCTTTGTACTCTAAGTTTTATGCTACTTAAATATTTCATATCTTCACATCTTACAATATTTAAAAAAAAACATTATCTTAAAGTGAATTCACTGTTTCAAACTCACCGTCCATGCAGGTTAGGAGCTGGGCTACAATTCTTCGCTCCATATCTTTTGAAGCAATTTCTCTTTTGGGGGTAATAGCATCAATTTCATCAATAAAGAGGATACATGGTGCACTTGACTAGAAATAAGAAAAAAAATCATAAATGTAAATGTATTCCCTATACTGGTGTGGTTAAGTATGTATGTTTTTTTCGATCTTAAAGTTCAGAGACCATTCACCAAAAGAACTACCCTAAAGAAAGCAGTTTACACATATCTTATTGTACTGACTTTCACCAGGAAATGGGGAGACTGGAAAAGAAGGGTACTAGACCATATGTTTATTAAGTATCGGCTGTTATGCATCGTACCAGCATAGCACTGGTTCAGAGCTAGATAAACACAGAACTAATAACTAATTTTTCCCTTTGTCTCTTTTATTCTCATTCATCATTGTGTTCACCATAAACACAAATGTGGTTACCTGTCTTTCTGTTGTACACCAGTTAACAAACAAATCAAGCTCATTTTGGAAAACAGGTAACACCTTAAAGAACGTAGCTGTGCTCTGCATAGTATCCTTCCCACCCTCCACTGCATCTTCTGTACGTGCCCACAGCTTTTCTAATGCCAGTCTATGTTTAGCTCACAGGAAACATCCTGATCAGGCCCACCTGTGAATGACTACAGGAAGGAAGAAATGAACACATTCCCTCTGGAGTCTGACTGGAACAAGGACTTTAGCCCTTCTCCTTTTTGGAATTAAAAAAACCTATATTCTAACCCAGGGAGGATGGTTTGGGGGACACCAGTCTATCTTCCGGAGAAGGCAATGGCACCCCACTCCAGTACTCTTGCCTGGAAAATCCCATGCATGGAGGAGCCTGGTGGGCTGCAGTCCATGGGGTCGCTAGGAGTCGGACACAACTGAGCGACTTCACTTTCACTTTTCACTTTCATGCATTGGAGAAGGAAATGGTAACCCATTCCAGTGTTCTTGTCTGGAGAAGCCCAGGGACGGGGGAGCCTAGTGGGCTGCCGTCTATGGGGTCGCACAGAGTCGGACACGACTGAAGCGACTTAGCAGCAGCAGCAGTCTATCTTCCAGAGAAGGCAATGGCACCCCACTCCAGTACTCTTGCCTGGAAAACCCCATGGACAGAGGAGCCTGGTGGGCTGAAATCCATGGGGTCGCTAAAGAGTCAGACACGACTGAGTGACTTCACTTTCACTTTTCACTTTCATGCACTGGAGAAGGAAATGGCAACCCACTCCAGTGTTCTTGCCTGGAGAATCCCAGGGACGGGGAGCCTGGTGGGCTGCTGTCTACGGGGTCGCACAGAGTCGGACACGACTGAAGCGACTTAGCAGCAGCAGCAGCCCCAACTACTTGTTAACAATTTATTGACCTGCCACAGCAAGCAATACAGAGCTTGGACTAGGTAACAAATTTTGCTACTTTCTTACTATTTAAAAAAAACATTTTCAAGTTCTGGTAAAATATACTTTATCTTCTCAGCTTGGCATTTCAGATGCACTGGCCATAGTCACCAGTCCCAATGTATTTGGGATGCATATGATGACAATGTAAAATTAAACTTATCAGTATTTTTAACTTCTTAACCACAGTGATGACCAGTGACTGGTCAAATGAGCATGATGTCATAGCCAGTATTTACATGGCTTTTGCTATGTGTTAGACACTACATTAAAAATTTACATAAACCCTTTAATACAATCAACAACCCCATGAGATTTGATCAGTATTATTTGCTAGTAAGGAAACACAGGGTTAAGAGTGGTTAAATCTCTTGCCCAAGATTACACAATTAGTATGCAGTGGCCTAAGGATTTGAACCTCTGTTTCTAACTTGAAAGTACATTTAACCATAACACTATACTGAAGATAAAACTTCAATGGAATACAAATGTCATCTTCCTCAGAAGTTCTTAAGCAGCCAAATTTTAATGAGTTATAATCAGAATAAAAAAAAATATATCACAAGGATAACCTATTTTTAGCATATCGCTACAGGTATGACAGTCAGAACTTCTCACCAATTATGTTATTTTCAGATTAAACAGATTATTTTACCCAACAATCTATCAATTAATCTACTTTAAACATTTAGCCATCATGAGGAACAAATTACTACGTTTAGAAAAGAATAGCCAGTGAACATGTTAACAAATACCAACCTTAAAGAAAACAAGAATTTCCATATAGCCTCATACGATCTGACAACCTGACATTACAGTCATTAGCTGACTCACCACAGCTTGTTCAAATAGTTCTCTTAGCTTCTGTTCGGATTCTCCAGACACTCCAGATACAATCTCTGTAGCAGCTACTTTGAGAATTGGAAGATCAAGTTCCTATGCACAAATATATTAAAAAATGACTAAATTTTCAAAGTTTCACTTACCTACTTTTTCTTTACTCAGTCCCTCTCTCAAAATTACATTTTTTAAATGACCAATTTTCTGAGGAACGTCGTATTCTTTTTGTACTGTTCCAATGAAAAACATTACTTAAAAATCTGAAATTATATCCAAACACATTGACTAGATACTTTCTACTTATTTTTACTTTACAGATATCATAAAACTGTTATTATCTCTTCTGAATAAAGGGTCTTGAATCTTAAGAAATATATTTGCCCTTACTTAGAGCTGAGCCGAAACAAATCTCTGTTATTTATCTGCTGGATATGAAACAGCAGGGAGTTGTGACACAGTCATTTCCCACACACCCTACTGGCATTTTTCTCCACCAAAGAAACCCAGAGAAATAGCCAGTAACAAGTCAGAGGAGGCAGATTCTTAAAAGAAGAGAAACTACCACTGTCCCACCAATATAACTGGCAACAACCCATCCTAAACCCTACTATTCTTCTGACTATCTTGAAATTTCACTTCCTCAATGATATTCTCTTTAACCCTAATTCTTAACGTGGGTAAAAGCAACATACCAACAACATACCACATAGCATTCTGCACTTCTTGTCTCCCACTCAGTGTAAATGTAACCATGAAGCAACATTTATTTGTGTGAAAGACAGTTTAATGTGTCTCGCGTATTAGATCGAAAAACCCCTTATAGATAAAAACTGAGTTTCTTGTACTTATCACTATGTCTCAATGTATGGCATGCAATAGTCACACAAAAGGTTTATTTAACAAATGAATAAAAGAGGCACATCTATCAATTTCTCCTAGAAAAACAATTTTCTTTCAAAGCACACGATCTATTAATGACTGACAGTGTGCTCCTCTTCAAACTAAACTTACTGGGACATTTTGCATTTTACAGTTTCCGAGAAACCTGATGGGGCTACAATGAAAATTGCTAACTTTTTATTTTGCCAACTGAGTATCTATTATCACCATTTAAGAAAGGACATTTTTACACTAAAAAGGATAAAAACATGACTCTGGATGCAAATTCTGAATAAATTTGGCTTTATGTAAAATATGATCCTCCAGTTTAATTTTATTGCTCTTGAAAACCACTAGCTTAAAGGGAAAGAACAGGGACTAAAAACAAGAACTAAAACAATGGGTAGGAACTAAAACTAAAACAAGAACTATGGGTTAAAAAAATGGGTTGTTCATAAGTATATTATTTGGCTTCCCACCCGACCCTTGCCATATAATTGGATACATTAAAAAAAAAAAAAAACCATCTCACAAAGAGCAGCATGAAAAGAATGAAGGGATCAGTCCTCCTGAAAATACGCCAAGTCTGGTTCGAGTTGACCAATGAGAAAAAAGAAAAACAAGTAACAACAAAAGAACAAAAGCAAACAAACGTCAGTAAACCTCACCCCAGCAATGGCATGTGCAAGTAATGTCTTCCCACAGCCTGGTGGTCCATGAAGAAGAACTCCACGTGGGGGTATGACGCCCAGGTGGTGGTACACCTCTGGGTGACGCATGTGTATGAGCATCTTGCAGACCTCCTGTAGGAATAAACAGGAACAATGTCCTTCACAGCCCCAAAGGGAATGAATCAATGTGGAATGAAAGGACCTATTCTTTGGAGCAACAACATGCAGTAGACAGGTTTTAGACTTACACCTGAGTTTGAATCCTGTTCTGGTAACTGTCATGAGGAATTAGCAATAACCCCTCTGTGAGCTTCCATTTCCAAAGGGTAATAATACCTACCTTGCAGAAAGAATGAATAGTAACTAGCATAGTAACTGAAACAGAGTAAACACAAAAAAACTAACCATTACAACTGTTAAAGTGCTACTCCTGATAAAGCAAGTATCTTATGCACACTGTAGCTAAAATGGTGAGAAAACTGAAGATATGTTTCTTGTATCCCTCATGACCCTGAAGGGGACAAGTCAGGCTTGCCCTTCTCACCTTCCTGGCCTCCTTTTCTAGACTCAGTTCCTATTAGATACAAAGAGGAAGGCGTTATTTGAATACCTTATTGAATACCTTATTTGAAGGCCTTATTTGATTGGTAATCTACCCATTTGAGGTAGAAATTCTGAATCTGAACTAACTTTTAATGTTGTATCATTGCCACCGACGTCTTCGAACTTCACACTGGAGATCTGTAATTCTAGCCCCTTGGCTTTAGCTGGTAAACAAAAAAGGAGGAGGTGAAAAGATTAGTGATTCAGTAGCGACTCAGAACTATACTGAATAATCTTTACATAAACAAAGGTCCATTAGACACTGAAATATTTTCTAGTAAATGTCTCCACACATAGGAGGTTCCCCAGGCCAAAGAGCTTGGAATCACAATGTCTCGCTCAAAGCAAACACAGCCGCCGCCACCCACAAGACTTCCATCCCACCTTTCTTCTGCAGGACAGCTTCTATTTCCCCATCTACTTCCTGAAGATCTTCTTTCTTCTTTTTGCCTCCTTTGCTGTTTAGCTTGCCTTTTCTTTTTTTGTTACTCTCCAGAAGAGAAGAATCTTTTGAATTCTGGGGGAAAAAAATTAAATGTGTCATGCTTGGAACTAGGCCATTTAAAAGGGGGGGGGGAGGCATTACTAAAAAAATAAATAAATAAAAATACATTTCAACCCTGGTACTTTCACCCATTAGCTATTCCCAACATTTTAGCTTAAGGGTGACCTCTGCTGGGGATGTCCTTTTCCACAACCTTATTGCTCAGTTTACTTCCTAAAACCTGAAAAACCTCCTTTCCAGAATCTTCTAGATAGAATTAATCTCTTCTTCACACTCTCAGAACACTGAATTTGCAACTGTGGTAGAGCCTATACAATCTGCTTGTAAATGAGTGGCTCACCTGTCTATGTTATTTCTTCCTCACTGAGTTGTGTGCTTCTGGAGTTAAGATAATAGCATTCATCTTTTATTTCTCACTGAGCCTTTTACGTAGTTGGTACTCATCTGATGTCTAATCAATCACTAAATTAAGTATGACTAGAAAGCTGCTCTGACAGCCATATAATTCAACATAAAAGTCAAGCTTTGTCCTTGACCTTGCCAACAATAATAATGTTCTTTAAAGACAAAGTAAACAGATTTGGAAAAGGCCTATTAATAATTCAAAAGCAGAGGGGAGAGGCTTCGCCAAATCAAAGAGCTTGGTGCTTGAAAACCACTTAGAATGGCATCACCCAAGAGAAACATAATACCACCCACATATGGGATTTTAAATATTCTAGCTGTCATTGTTTAGTTGCTAAGTCATGTCTGACGCTTTTATGACCCTGTGGGCTATAGCCCACCAGGCCCCTCTGTCCATGGGATTTCCTAGGCAAGAATACTGGAGTGTGTTGTCATTTCCTACTCCAGGGGATCTTCCCGACCAAGGGATTGAACCTGTGTCTCCTGAATTGGCAGGCATATTCTTAACCACTGCACCACCAGGGAAGCCCAAATATTCTAGTAGCCACATTTAAAAAGGGAAAAAATAAGTGAAAGTATTTTTTAAGAAAATAATAATCTATTTTATTTAACCAAATATATTCAAAACAGTATCAACATATAGTCAGTTTAAGAATTATTAATAAAATGTTTTACACTGTTTTTACAATAAGCTGTCAAAGTCCAGTGGATACTTTATATCTACTGCACATCTTAATTCAGACAAAAAATTTTCACGAGAAACACTTGATGTGTTTATATTTTATAAAATCTATAGCTGAAAAAGTATATTCACATACCCAAGTTATTTAAAATATACGTAGAAGTTTCCTAGTAACTAAACTGACTGATAGTTTTTACATTTAAATTAAAAATTCAATTCCTCATTAGCACTAGCCCCATTTCAGCAGCTCAACAGACACAGGCAGCTAACATTTCCCATACCAGACAGCGAGACCCGGAGCACAAGCAGCCACTCTACTGGGAGACAGAGTACCTGAAACCCCCTCTCTGCCAGGCATTAAAAGAATCAAGTAAGAATGATGTCCGATGTGCTCACTCTGCAACAGTCCATCAAGCTTTACTTTTTTTATATATGGCATATTCCAATTTAAAAAGATAAAAAAAGGGACTTCCGTGGTCATCCAGTAGCTGAGACTCCTTGCTCCCAACACAGGAGGCTTGGGTTTGATCCCTGATCAGAAAACTAGATCCCACATGCCACAACTAAGAATTTGCATGCTGCAACTAAGACCCAGAGCAGCTAAATAAATATTTTTTTAATTAATTAAAAGAAAATTATTTTAAGTATCTATTTATTTTATCCATTTTCATAGTATATCTATTTATGTTGGATCCCTCAAAGTATCATCCTAAACTGAAAATAAACCACACAGATATTTTAGCAGCTACCCTCCCTTCTGTCTACAATCATCAATTTTCTGTGATGCACACCAAAGGTAGTAGTTACTCCTTAACTTTCACTAATAAAAACAACTTGGGAAGTTTATCAGGCACTAATTCACAAACTAACAACTTCATGCTAGACATATTTTAGCCAGGGACACATTATTAAACAAAGCCCCTCCTCTCTTGGAGTTGCCATTCTTATACAACAACCCAAAAACAATTATACAAACAGTCATTTTAAATACTTAAAATATAGTGATTTTTTTAATTACTTGAAAAAAGTAGGGTTAGGAAACAGAATATCCAATGATGCGCTATTTTACATGTCTGGGAAGGCCTCCGGAAAGATCACAAGTGAAACAAGATGTGAAGAAATGATGGTGGGACTTCCCTGGTGGTCCAGTAGTGAAGACTCCGAACTCCCAACAAAGGAGCACCGTTTGATTGATCCCTGATGGGGGAACTAAGATCCCACATGCTGCACGGTGTAGCCAAGAATAAGAATCAATATAAAAATTAAAAGAAATGATAGAGTAAGCCACAGGAATCTCGGGAAAGATGTTCCAAACAGAAAGTACAAGTGTGACTGTCCCAAATGAGAGAAGGGTCAGCTTATTCAGAAACAGCAAGAAGCTCAGTTGTGGCTGAGGCCAAACTTGGAGGTGGGAGAGGAGGGGAGCAGGAGATAAGATTAAACAGACAGCATGGAGCCAAGTCAGGCAGGGCTGCCAACTGCAAGATCTCTGACTGAAGACTGAATGAAGCCACTGGAGGGTTTTTAATAAAAGAAGGACAATCATCAGACTTAACTTGTAAAAAAATGATCTCTGTGTGTAGAATAAACTAGGGGATCAAACACAGAAGCAACTGAAGGTTATTTCAAAAGTTAAGGGAAGAAAGAGTAGAAGCTTGGACCAGGACGAAAATGATGACCATAGTGGGAAGTGAGCAAATTCTATCTCAAGTTCCTAAGCCTTTTACAAAACACAAGAATCTACATGGTATTACATTCAATGAAAAGGGTGTAATGTATTCCAACTACAAGAGGCTAAAATGCCAGCATAAAAAATACCTCTATCTCAGAGATCGGCTTCTTATCATTACACTTCTCATCTGATAGATCCGAGAAAAAACTGTCCTTCTTTCTACCCGGGGTTTTGTCAATAAACCATCCTCCTTCAGAACCTCCGGCAGGGGCCTTTGAAGGAATGGAGCCTGTTCTGGAAGTTATCCGTGGTGATGAAGTAATGGATTCTTTTTGTTCCATCTCAGGAGTACTTGAAACAGAATCAGGATTTCCTTTCCGATACAAGGAGAGCAGCGAACTGTTCATATGATTTGCTGACTGGTGGAAACATGATTTTAGCATAAATTACTCAATAGGCACTCATGAAAATTTGATTACATGTATTAAGTTTTCTATATTTTCTTCTCAATACCTTTTCCCAAAACAATTACAGTCAGAAAATACATGTGCTCACAATACAATACTTCACAAACATTTACTATTCAAAAAGATGTACCCCCTCCATTCCAGGTTAATGTACAAATTTATAATTGGCAAACAAAACCAAATAAGAAAGGTTGTTTCTAAAACATCGAAGTATGAAAATGAGCTGGTAGGCAATTATTATCCTATCAATTCAACTAGATCAAATATAACGATATCATCATGACTTTTCTGGCCATTCTCTTCCCTTCTTTTTCCCTGTGTAACAGGCTATACACACAAATACTGGAAGGATGGCCAATCCATGAGTTCAATGCTCCACACAGAAATATTCAATTATTTACTAATGAAGATGTTCAAAGTCTCTAACTCTATTCCTTACTGGTCTTTCCTGAGAAGGATTCAAAATGATTTTCTAAAAATCAAAGTTGGTTCATTAAATATCTTGCTTACCTGTGGGTCTGGGTAATCTTCCATACTTGAGGCATCAGAATAGCTTTCAGTATACCTCAGTAAAAAGAAGAAAAGAAATGTAAATGATTTTCTCCCACATCCTAAAAAAAAATACTACTCAAAACAAGAAAATAAACTGAGGCAAAATACTATGGTGGTAAAGAATCCAGGCTTTGGAATCAGAGAAGTGTGGATTCAAAATACAGCTTAAAAAAAAAAAATCCATCTTCACCAGATACTAGCTTTGTAACCTGAGCCTCAGCTTCCTTATCTATAAAATGGAGATTATAAATGATGTCTATCTCTCACTGGCTTATCGGATTTCCAGATGGCACAGTGGTAAAGAATCTGCCTGCCAATGCAGGACGTACAAGAGACACAGGTTTGACTCCTGGCTTGGGAAGATCCCCTGGAGGAGGGCATGGCAACCCATTCCAGTATTCTTGCCTGGGAAATCCCATGGACAGAGAAGCCCGGTGGGCTACAGTCCATGGGGTTGCAAAGAGTCAGACATGACTGAGCACAAACACACTGGCTTATCAGAGGATTAAATAAAAGCTTTAAAAAAATTGTTTTACCCTACAATTCATGCTCTACAAAATTATCAAGAGTTAAATGAAATACCACAGATATAAGAAAAAAGTATAGGTAATTATTCTACATACTCTTGTGATAGAGGTCTAAGTGCATTAGCATAAATCATAAAAGAACAGATTGAAAGATATGACTAGGTAAAGATGTATAATTTTTCAATTAAACACTATAAACAAAAATAAAATGCAAATGGCAAACTGTGACAAGCATTTGTAATACATATAAAAAGAGATTATTTTACACAAAGAGCTCTGACAATAAGGAAAGTTCAAATAGACCTCAAATGAAAAACAAAATCCATAAATAAGCAATTCACAAAGGAAACACAAAACTAGTTATCAAAATATTATGAGTGAAAATAACACAATCAACTTTTTGCCTATAAAACTGGCAAAGATTAAATAATAAATATAACCAGAACTGCAAGCATGTTGAGAAATGCACTCTTTATACAAAACTGTTGGGAATATAAACCAAAGGCAAGTTTTTTGGATGGCAACTGCATATGTACCAGAAATTTCAAAAATATAAATCTTTTTGATCCTAGAAATACCACTTCAGGACTTCAACATAAAAAAGAAATCTGTACAAAGATATATATACTAAAGGATTATTTATTACATATACAATAGTGCAAAAATGGAAACAATTATAAGCCCACAAATGTGAAACTAATTATAAGAACTATGGTAAAGCCAAATAAAAAAAGAGCAGCTATAAAGAACGAAAAGGAGTTATCATCCATAGATCCTACAGTTATTAAAAGGAAAACAAAAGAGTATCTGGAAAAGTTTTATGTCAATAAATGCCACAAATTTTCAATGCCAAAATGCCAAAATAGGTGAAATGAACAAATTTTTTTAAAAGTACAATTTACCAATGCTGATGTAAGGAAAAAAAAGGGGGACGAGACCTATGTCTACCAAAATTAAATGTTATCAAACTCCTATCCACAAAAAAGACTCCAGGCCCAGATGAATCCTGGATGAATTCTAAGAAATGTTCCAGAACAAAATAACAGTAACATTATACAAACATAAACTAGAGACCAAAAAAACCACACACTTTCCAACTAATATTATAAGACCACTATAACAAAAGTCTGAAGAGGTGAGATAAGTATTCTGCTAGAACTCATACCAAAATCTAACAAAGAGCAAAAAAGAAAGAAAAAATTCAGATCAATGTGAATACAGATATAAACATCTACAGAAAAAGATTAGCAAATAGAGTTTTCAAATATATTACAAAGATAATGTTTTAGGACCAAGTAAGGTTTGTGGCAGGAATGCAAGATTGGTTTACCACTCAAAAATCAATAAAATTCACCAGATTCATAGAATAAAGGGAGAAAGCCAATAATAAAACCCTTAAATATCCACATAAAAAGCATTTGACAAATGTTATACCTATTCACGATGAAAACTTTCAGCAAACTAGGAATATTAGGAAGCTTTCTCAATCTGATAAAGAACACCTTTTAAAAAAACCTACAGCTAACATACATTTTGTTACTTAGTCACAAAGTTGTGTTCAACTCTTTGCAACTCCGTGGACAGTAGCCCACCAGGCTCCTCAGTCCTTGGGATTCCCCAGGCAAGAATACTGGAATGGGCTGCCATTTCCTTTACAGGCTATCTAAAGTTAAAGCCTGATCATACCAAATGCTGGTAATATGTAGAACTCTCACATGGTAACAGAGGAACTCTCACATACTGCTGATGCAAAGGTAAAATGATACAAACATTCTGGAAAAGAGTCTGGCAGTCTCTTATAAAGTTAAATATGCAGTTACCATATGACTCAGCTATTCTGGTTCTAGTATTAAGAAATGAAAACACTCTCCACAAAAATGCCAGTACATAAGTGATCATAGTAGCTTTATTTGTAAAAACCAAAAAATGAAAACAATCCAACACTAATATGTAAGCAGATTAAAAAAAATAGTGGTATATACATACATACAGGGCAATAAAAAGCAATGGAATTTTGATACACACAACACTGATAAATCTCAAACTTATTATCCTGAACGAAAGAATCTAAATTTTTAAAGTATTAATGCATACTCTGCAATTCCATATATATAAAATTCTAGAAAATATAAATATATAGTGACAGAAAGTAAATCAAAGGCTACCTCAGAATAGGAATGGAAGGAAAAATAAACTGCCAATGGGTGCAAGAAAATTTGTGAAGTTGATGGATATGCTTAGTATCTTGCTTAGGGTAATGGTTTAATGAGTATATACATATGTCAAAAATCAATACACTGTACATTTTTAAAAATGTACCACTAATTGTACGTCAATTATACTGCAATATAGTCATAAAAGTGTCAACAATATTACTTCTTAAACAAAAAATTAATTGACACCTTTTTATATACCTGGCATTGTATTAGGACAGAGAAAAACAAAGCTAATGAGAAAGTTCTGTAAGTAACACAAATAATCTCATATACCAGATGACAGAAACACTATACTAAATTACCTTTGAGTTAAGGAAAAGCTGAGAAAGGAGTCCAAAAAGGCTTGAAAGGCAAGAAAATAACCTTTTGAAGGCTGACTGGTGAAGGTTGAGTGAAAGTTCATGAAGGGGAAATGAACACTCCAGCTACAGAAAACCACCCACACAAAGGCACAAAGAAAGAATCTAACCTCTCTGAGAAACAGCGAGTATTCCGCATGTCTGAAACGAGTCTGGAGAGGTTAGGTAAGTATTCTGCAGGAACTTATTGGCAATGAAGGGCCAAGTTATCCTATTTGGAAGTTTTACAAGTAGGAATGTAACATGATCAGGTTAATGTTTTAGAAAAACCCTCCACTCCATAATCCTTACTCATTATCCTCTTCACCATGTCTTGCTCTTTTGGCCAGATGTTCATCTTCTAATTCTGCTAGATCCTTATGTTCTTTCTCACTACTAATTATGCTAAAAACTGAAACAAAAAGAAAAATGCCATGAGCTGAAACAATTCTATGACTTCATTAATAATTCAGCTCTAACACTAAAAGACTCACCTTTTTCCACCTGAATCCTAAAGGCATTTCTTTTCCTTCGACCATAGTCTATACTGAAAAACATAACAAGAAGTTTAGTACCAGGGTCTCCACCAATATTTTCCCATTAAGCTCAATCTAAATTGAGAACTTAACCTTACATGTATATATGATTATGTCACTATACTTACATTAACCATAAACCTATTTTCAAACAAATTCTATGTTTATATTTTTACTACTCTACTTTTCCTTGACTAGAAATAGAGTTATAGCCACAGCAAAGTTGCCACCTTGTACTGAAGAAGACAGAGGAGGGATGAAATGAAGGCAGGCTACTGGATTTCTTGGATCCCACAAGACAAGCCAAAAGAACAATGCAGCTGTGAACATGTGTTACCCTTCAAAAAAAGGAAAGGCGGCTCCAAGGGACGCTCCAAAGTTGGCAGGGCTGCCACTCACACCATGCACCCAGGGCGCACAGGCCCAGGTACAGGCACTGTCTCTCGCTTGGTCCCAAAGAGCAGGGCAGTCATTCTATTGAGTCCAGAGGACAGAGCACTGAGCCAAAAACAATTACTCTTAAAGTCTAGTGAATCTGCCTTGCCAGGTTTTGGACTTGCTTAAGACCATGACACCTTTCCTCTTCCCAATTTCTCCTTTTGGAATGAGAATGTTTATCCTATGCCTATCCCATCATATTTAGGAAACAGGTTAAGTTGTTGTCTGACTTCACAAGTTCACAGCCGGACAGGAATTCTACCTCAGGAGGAACTATACCTCCGGTCACACCCATGCATGCACATTAGTCACTCAGTCATGTCCGACTTTGTGACCCCATGGACTGTAACCCACCAGGTTCCTCTGTCCATGGAATTCTCCAGGCAAGAATACTGGAGTGAGTTGCCATCTCCTTCTCCAAGTCACACCCGTACTTGAGTTAAATGATATTCAGATGAGATTTTGGATTAAGAGTTGATGCTGAAATTGGTTAAGAACTTCTGGGGTGGCTGGGATGGACAGAGTATATTTACAAACAATGAAGTCATGAATTTGGGGGGCAAAAGGGCAGTGTTAGGAGCTTAACTGTGTCCCTCTAAAATTCATAATGTTTAAGTCCTAATCCTCAGTATCTCAGGATATACCTGTTTTTGGAGATATGGCTTTAAAGAGGCAACTAAAGGGAGGGAGGTAGGAGGGGCGTTCAGGATGGGAGGGATACATGCACACCTGTGGTGGATTCATGCTGATGTATGGCAAAAAACCATCACAATATTGTAAACTAATTATCCTCCAATTAAAATTAATTTAAATAAAGACACATTAAAAAAAAAAAAGATATAACTAAAGGGACTTCCCTGGAGGTCCAGTGGTTAAGACCCTGCACTGCCAATGCCGGGGGCATAGGTTCGATCCCTGGTCAGGGAATAAGATGCCACATGGCACACAGTATTGGCCAAAAGATAAAAAGAGGTAACTAAGGTAAAATGAAGTCATATGGGTGGGCCCTAATCCAATATGACCAGTGTCTTCTTAAGAATAAGAGATTAGGATACAGACTCACACAGAAGGAAGAGCAAGTAGAGACACAGGGAGAAGATAGCCATTTGCAAGTCAGGAAGAAACCTCAAAAAGAAAGCAATCCTGACAACTCCTAGATTGTGAAGCTGTAGCCTCCATAACATTAAGGAATACAATTTCTGTTGTTTAAGCCACCTAGTCTATGATGCTTTTTGATGGCAGCCTTAGCAAATTAATATACAGACAAAGGGAGAGAAGAAAACAGAGACACCAATACACAAAGCAGGGATAATTAATGAGGAAAGATATCAGAAGACCTGGAACCGAGGCACAAAAGAAGGATTTAATTTGTAGTGCAAAGACTGCAGGAGTGACACATTTTTAGATAGTCAGGAAGCTGAAGGAGATCATGCCTGATGGTTTTCATTTTTTAGTGAAAAGAAGAATACTACTGACCAGTGAGTAAGATGCTGAAATCTAAGAAGTAGCCATTTTCATTAATAACAAGGGCAGCTCCTTCCATATAACTGGTGCTTGATAAATGCTTATATAAATGAATTGAGTTCTAAACCTGTGGATTGGTGAACTAAAGCTAGCAGCTATAAATATCAACTGGAAATTTAGGCAGGATGGAGATTTAAAAAATGGTTGGAAAGGGGCTTCCATGGTGGCGCAGTGGAAAAGAATCCCCTGCCAATGCAGGTGACATGGGTTTGAACCCTGGCCCAGGAAGATCCCACATGCTGCAGGACAATTAAGCCCATGCGCCTCAACTGCTGAGCCTGTGCTCTAGAGCCCAGGAGCAACAACTACTGAGCCCAAATGCTCTAGAGCATATGCTCTGCAACAAGAGGAGCCCCCGCAACGAGAAGCCCAAGTACCATAACTGGAGAGTAGTTCCTGATGGCCGCTAGAGGAAAGCCCTCACAGCACGAAGACCCAGCACAGCCACACAAATAAACAAATAAATCTGTTTTTAAAGAAAGGTAGGAAAGAAAAGCAAAAATTTGGAGACTACATTTCTTTACCTGTACATTCTTTGTAAATCACATGCTAAGATTCCAGTGTCCACATATTTGCCACATCTGTTACTGGTGAGGTACTAAAACAGAAAACATGACAAATACAACACAGTAGTCCAAACTCAGTGATTGTAATCAACAACTAAGCAATTGAGCTATTCGAACATGTTATACTTTAATGCAAACTCTTCATTAATAAAGTATGCTAGAAACATAAACAACAATCACCAGATATTTGCCAAATCAGAATAAAAGAATTTAATTAACATTATTAATCACTATGAAATGCAATAACAATAACCAGAATGGCTATAAGGCAGTAGATGAGAGCTTGTTATATCCCAGATTCCCCGACATACCACAACAAACTGAACTCGTAAGAGCACTAAGGGATATTTTAAATTTGAAGGAACACAATATTTGATCTGTCCATCTGCAGGAACTACATATGACCCTCAAACAACATGGGTTTGAACTGCACTAGTCCACTTATAGCAGATTTTTTCGATAAATACATTTTACAGTACTACATGATCCAGGGCTGGTTGAATATGCCAATATAGAACCACAAATATAAAAAGCCAACTGTAAGCTATACACAGATTTTCAAATGAATGGGGTTGGGGGGAGAAGGGGATGTTGGCATCCCAACCCTCATATTGTTCAAGGGTCAATTGTACTAGCCTGAGACAATTCATGGCTTCAATATTAAAGCACGTTCTGACGATGTCACATCTTTGCAAAACTGGGTTTCCAGCATTTCTTGTAATAAAAATCAAGGTGGAACAGGAAATGAGTAACAGTGTCAATCTGATCGCAAAGTATGAGAAGTTGTGCAGTGCCCAAAAGGCATACAAATTTCACCAGTAAATAACTGTGGTTATTTAAGAATGAAATATTGGGTCAGCCAAAGTAAAAAACCTGAATGGAGGTTTTCTGGCCAACCCAATACAAACATACTGGGGCCTGGGCTTCCCCGGTGGCTCAGCTGGTAAAAGAATCCACCTGCAATGTGGGAGACCTGGGTTTGATCCCTGGGTTGAGAAGACCCCCTGGAGAAGGAAAAGGCTACCCACTCCAGTATTCTGGCCTGGAGAATTCCATGGACTGTATAGTCCACAGGATCATAAAGAGTCGGACACAACTGAGTGACTTTCACTGACTGACTTTGGGACCTAGAAAGAAGAGCCTGGTAAAGCTGCCTGGTAAAGCTGTTCTAGGGGCCTTTTACACATTCTCTTTTAGTGCTCACAATGCTATGAGGTAGATGTTACTCTCCCCCTATTTTATTTATTTTTTAAAAATTATTTATTTATTGGCTGTGCTGGGTCTTCGTTGCTGCACGGGCTTCTCACTGCAGTGGCTTCTCTTGCTGCAGAACAGGGGCTCTAGGACGCAAAAGCTTCAGTATGCACAGCTCCAGGCTCTAGAGCACAGCCTCAGTAGTTGTGGTACATGGGCTTAGTTATCCGGGGCATGTAGGCTCTTCCAGGATCAGGGATGGAGCTATGTCTCCTGTATTGGCAGGCAGATTCTTTACCAGTGAGTAATAAGGGAAACACTCTGCTCTGATTTGAAGCTTTAAAAGCTTACTTACTTGCTTCAGATCAGATCAGTCGCTCAGTTGTGTCCGACTCTTTACAACCCCATGAATCACAGCACGCCAGGCCTCCCTGTCAATCACCAACTCCCGGAGTTCACCCAGACTCACATCCATCGAGTCAGTGATGCCATTCAGCCATCTCATCCGCTGTCGTCCCCTTCTCCTCCTGCCCCTAATCCCTCCCAGCATCAGAGACTTTTCCAATGAGTCAACTCTTCGCAGGAAGTGGCCAAAGTACTGGAGTTTCAGCTTTAGCATCATTCCTTCCAAAGAAATCCCAGGGCTCATCTCCTTCAGAATGGACTGGTTGGATCTCCTTGCAGTCCAGGGGACTCTCAAGAGTCTTCTCCAACACCACAGTTCAAAAGCATCAATTCTTCGGTGCTCAGCCTTCTTCACAGTCCAACTCTCACATCCATACATGACACAGGAAAAACCATAGCCTTGACTAGACGGACCTTTGTTGGCAAAGTAATGTCTCTGCTTTTCAATATTGGTATTTCAATATTTCAATTTTTCAACCTTTTCTAGGTTGGTCATAACTTTCCTTCCAAGGAGTAAAGCATCTTTTAATTTCATGGCTGCAATCACCATCTGCAGTGATTTTGGAGCCCAGAAAAATAAAGTCTGACACTGTTTCCACTGTTTCCCCATCTATTTCCCATGAAGTGGTGGGACCGGATGCCATGATCTTCATTTTCTGAATGTTGAGCTTTAAGCCAACTTTTCCACTCTCCACTTTCACTTTCATCAAGAGGCTTTTGAGTTCCTCTTCACTTTCTGCCATAAGGCTGGTGTCATCTGCATATCTGAGGTTATTGATATTTCTCCCGGCAATCTTGATTCCAGCTTGTGTTTCTTCCAGTCCAGCGTTTCTCATGATGTACTATGCATATAAGTTAAATAAACAGGGTGACAATATACAGCCTTGACATACTCCTTTTCCTATTTGGAACCAGCCTGTTGTTCCATGTCCAATTCTAACCGTTGCTTCCTGACCTGCATACAAATTTCTCAAGAGGCAGATCAGGTGGTCTGGTATTCCCATCTCTTTCAGAATTTTCCACAGTTGATTGTGATCCACACAGTCAAAGGCTTTGGTCAATATAGCAAATATTTTTTATAGTCAATAAAGCAGAAATAGATGTTTTTCTGGAACTCTCTTGCTTTTTCCATGATCCAGCGGATGGCTGGCAATTTGATCTCTGGTTCCTCTGCCTTTTCTAAAACCAGCTTGAACATCAAGCAGTTCACGGTTCACATATTGCTGAAGCCTGGCTTGGAGAATTTTGAGTATTACTTTACTAGCGTGTGAGATGAGAGCAATTGTGTGGTAGGTTGAGCATTCTTTGGCATTGCCTTTCTTTGGGATTGGAATGAAAACTGACCTTTTCCAGTCCTGTGGCCACTGCTGAGTTTTCCAAATTTGCTGGCGTATTGAGTGCAGCACTTTCACAGCATCATCTTTCAGGATTTGGAATAGCTCAACTGGAATTCTATCACCTCCACTAGCTTTGTTCATAGTGATGCTTTATGATTATACAGTGGAAGTGAGAAATAGATTTAAGGGCCTAGATCTGATAGATAGACTGCCTGATGAACTATGGAATGAGGTTCGTGACATTGTACAGGAGACAGGGATCAATACCATCCCCATGGAAAAGAAATGCAAAAAAGCAAAATGGCTGTCTGGGGAGGCCTTACAAATAGCTGTGAAAAGAAGAGACGCGAAAAGCAAAGGAGAAAAGGAAAGATATAAACATCTGAATGCAGAGTTCCAAAGAATAGCAAGAAGAGATAAGAAAGCCTTCTTTAGCAATCAATGCAAAGAAATAGAGGAAAACAACAGAATGGGAAAGACTAGAGATCTCTTCAAGAAAATCAGAGATACCAAAGGAACATTTCATGCAAAGATGGGCTCGATAAAGGACAGAAATGGCAGGGACCTAACAGAAGCAGAAGATATTAAGAAGAGATGGCAAGAATACACAGAAGAACTGTACAAAAAAGATCTTCACGACCCAGATAATCACGATGGTGTGATCACTGACCTAGAGCCAGATATCCTGGAATGTGAAGTCAAGTGGGCCTTAGAAAGCATCACTTACTTGCTTACCAGCCCATGGGTTACGGGGCCAGATTTCAAACCTAGAATGTTTAGTGATCAACTCACAAGTTTCAATATTTGCTAATTATCTAGTCTAGGTTCCCCAGTTCATACAGCAATTTCTTCTCAAGCATCCCTAACACATGCCTCTGCATTATGCCTAACATAATGCCTAACATTATGCCTCTGCATAAATGCCCCCAATGGCAAGAGACTAGGTGTCCAAGGCTGCAGTTTCAGTTAACTGTCCCCTTTTCTGGACTCCTATAGATTGCTGTCATTTACCACAGTCAATCTTGAATTGCACATATATATCTCAAACCCACTTCAAATCAAAAAACAACAGGACTAAAACCACTTTAACCTGCTAAGTTTTAGAGTAATCTGTTATATAGCAATAGATTAATGTGCTAGTTAAAAGGAGGCAAGTCTACTGCTTGAAAGAAGATGTCTAAAACGTATTGCTAAATGAAACAAACAAGCAGCAGAAGAGATGCAGATGAGCCTGTGAGTGTGATTTAAAAAAAAAAAAATCTATAAGTGCATATATGCATACAAAATTTTAAGACAGGTACAACAGAAACTCTCCATGATTACTCATGCAGAAGTGGAGTGGAGATGAAAAGAATTCTTTCTTCTCATTTTATACCCTCCAGTTCCCTTTATTTTTTTGGAGAAGGAAATGGCAACCCACTCCAGTATTCTTGCCTGGAGAATCCCATGGACAGAGGAGCCTGGAGGGCTATAGTCCACAGGGTCGCAAAGAGTCGGACACGACAGCAACTTCACTTTCTTTCCCTTTATTTTAAACCATAAGAACCTATTACTCTTATTTTTTAAATTACTATTTATTTGACTGTGCCAGGTCTTAGTTGTGACATACAGTATTCCTGGTTTTCGACACGGCATGTGGGAGCCAGTTCCCTGACCAGTGTTCAAACCCAGGTTTCCTGCATTGGGAGCATGGAGTCTCAACCACCAGACCACCAGGGAAGTCCCCCTATTACTTTTATAATGAACCAAAGTAAAACGAGAGGAAAACTGCTAATGTCAAACGCTGCAGAGCAGTCAAGTGTGGCAAAAACTGAGAAGAGGCCACTGGATTTAGCCATTAGGAGTCACTGCTCAGAGATCTGAACAAACTGAAGCAGCAAATTGTGCGAACATTCAGAGAAAGAGCAATCAAGTGAGTAAACTGCAAAAACAAAAGTCCTGTGCCCAGGAAGTTTAAGAAGGTCCATGTGGATAGGACCGTGCAATCAAGGGAGATTACAAAAGGGGAAAAAAGCAATGGACAAAAAGGTAGATGGGGCCAAAATACAAAGGGCTATTTAGGAATGGATTTTACTCTAGATGTCTGAAAGTCCACAGAAGGGTTTTGAGTAGGACCCTGGCACACTCCAATCTTCCCTTTAAAATGATCTCCCTGGGTGCTCTTAGTGTAGAACAGACTAAGTAAAACCAGTAACAGTGAGATCAGTTAGGAGGTATTTCAACAGTCTAAAGGGAGTGTGGTTTGAACTAGGATGTTAGAAAGAAAGTGACAGTCTCTAAGTCCTGTCCAACTCTTTGCGATCCCATGGACTGTAGTCCACGGAATTCTCCAGGCCAGAATACTGAAGTGGGTAGCCTCTCCCTTCTCCAGGGGATCTCCCCGACCCAGGAATCGAACCGGGGTCTCCTGCATTGCAGTTGGATTCTTTACCAACTGAGTTATCAGGGAAGCCCAAGTGATTAGGTTTGAAGTATATTTTGAAGGCAAAGCCAAATAGGTCACTGATTAATTGGTTACAGGAAGCAAGAGTCAGAATGATTCTTAAGGTTCTGGGCCTTAACAAATGGATGGATGGTGCGATGTCATTTACTGAAATAAAACAACACAAAGAAAATAACAG